>NC_080048.1:35246421-35506299 GCF_026212465.1 Amaranthus tricolor | reverse complement strand
ATATATATATATATATATATATATATTTATATATATATATATATATATATATATATATATATATATATATATAAACATATATATATATATATATATATATATATATATATATATATATATATATATGTATATATATATATATATGTATATATATATATATATATGTATATATATATATATGTATATATATATATATATATATATATATATATATATATATATATATATATGTATATATATGTATATATATATATATATATATATATATATATATATATATATATATATGTATATATATATATATATATATGTATATATATGTATATATGTATATATATATATATATATATATATATATATATATATATATGTATATATATGTATATATGTATATATATATATATATATATATATATATATATATATATATGTATATATATATATATGTATATATATATATATATATATATGTATATATATATATATATATATATATATATATATATATATATATATATATATATATATATATATATATATATATATGTATGTATATATATATATATATATATATATATATGTATGTATATATATATATATATATATATATATATATATATATATATGTATGTATATATATATATATGTATGTATATATATATATATATATATATATATATATATATATATATATATATATATATATATATATATGTATATATATATATTTATATATATATATATATATATATATGTATATATATATATATATATATATATATATATGTATATATATATATATATATATATATATATATATATATATATATATATATGTATATGTATATACATATATATATATATATGTATATACATATATATATATATATATATATATATATATATATATATATATATATATATATATATATGTATATATATATATGTATGTATATATATATATATGTATGTATATATATATATGTGTATGTATATATATATATATATATATATATATATATATATATATATATATATATATATATATATATATATATATATATATATATGTTAATAAGAAGAACGACTCTAATAATAACTTATAAAGTGTGCACATTATTTGTTGTTAGTATGCCTCGAACTCAGGATCAAGGACATCACAGCTCGCGAAGAAGTGCACGACCCGCGAGTGGAAGAACAAAAGCTACTATTTTTTTGTATAGACCAGTCGTGGCTCGCTAATTGGTGTACGACCCGCAACCTCAACTGGCGAAATTTGCGGTTTTTGTTTTACGTGATTTTTTTTTTGACAATTACCTTTATTTATGGCCGGTTATTTGTGGATATTTGGACCCCACGTTGTCTTTTAAGATGGTTTTATTGTATATACCCCCTCTTGTTAGTGCTAGGGCTTTATGATTCACAAATTAAGAGAGAGATCACAAGGGAGCCATTGTTATTTGTGAGTGTGATTCATTTTGTAAATTCTTTGCGATCATAGTGAAATTATTTGATCTCGGTGCTGGTGGACGTAGCTATCACATTGATAGTGAACCACATTAAATCTTTTGTGTCATTTTCTTATTGTGTTAGTTGGAATTTTTATTATTTCATTATTATTCATCGATCTTACTTCCGTTGTCGCACAACATTATTTTTAATTTGTCGATATGGGATAAAATCATCCCAACATGTTATAAAAAATGTGAACCTTTTAACCACAAAACTAACCTTAACTCTCCAACCTTATAAAATTATTGTCTTGATCGTATGCTTTTATTATTTCTCGTGACAGGATAAAGTTATCTCATATGTAAATTATAATTGATGTTAATGATTTAATATTAAGTTCTTTTAATTCTCTTTAATTTTTTCATCATTATCTTAATTAATCAAATAAAGAAAAAAAAATTCATTAGAGCTGTTCATTAACCGTTAGGCTCGACCCAACTATTCAAAAAATGGATAGCCTCCAGCTAGGGGCAAGGGGGGCAGTGGCCCCCCCAATTTGAAAAAAATAAATCAGATTTTTTAAAAAAAAAATATTATTTTTTGCGACCACTTAGCGACCACCTGGCGACGAAAATTCCCGTCGCTAATAACCTTTTAAAAAAAAAATTAAAAACGGCAGCCTACTGCCTACCTACCCAGCCTTCCTGAGTTCCTTCTCATTTCGAAAAAAAGGTACCAAACCCTAAACGGCACAGGCTTCCTCTTCCACTCCCAAATTAGAAATCTCCACCGCGGCACCGCCACAGCCCACAAACGGCAACCTTCCTCTTCCTCTTCGTCGCCAGTCGCCACAGCCACAGCCTTCGACATTCGTCCGTTCCATACTCAATTCCATACTTCCTCTTCGTCCGTTCGTCGCTCACAGTCACTGACTGTTCTTGAGTTCTTCCTCTTCTTCGCTACTCGCTTCCTCTTCCTCTTCTCTTCAATTCCATACTTCGACAGAGCCACAGAGGACAGACACGACAGTACACTTCGTCACTTGTGAGTTCCATGCTTCCATTACTTATTTAATTGTTAATTTGTAATTGTGATTGTTAATTTGTTTAATTTGCAAGATAATTTACTGTATTGTTTCTTGTTTTTTCGTTTTCTTCCATGAATTTTGTTCTTGTTCTTGCTGTTGATGGAGTTGTCAGTTGTAATTGTAAGATGAATTAGATGATGTAATTGTTCTTGCTTGATGTTGATGGAGTTGTGGGTTTGTAAGCTCTTTTTTTTGTCTCATTGGTTGATTGAATGTTAATTGATGGAGTTGCTGTCTCATTGATGTTAATTGTTCAATTTTGTTCTTGCTGTGGGTTTAATTGAATAATTTGTTTGGTTCATTGGTTGCAAGTTGTTAAATGTTACTTGATAGTTTAGTTCACCTTGATGGTTCATTGGATAATTAGATTGAATAATTGAGTCATAGTTTTAAATTAATTAGGAAATGTCAAGTAATTCAAGTTCACCTTGTTCGAAAAAGTCAAAAGCAAAGGGAAGACAACCCGATCTTCGTGAATTATTGTTTAAAAGAATGAAATCCCAACAAACATCTAACGAAGGCAATGAATCTCCTCCTTTAAGTTCCCCTCTAAGTCCTCCTTTAAGTTCCCCTCCAAGTGAAGATGTTAATATGGAAGTAGGTGGTTCAAGTAGAAGTAGTTGTGATGAACCATTGGATGATGAGTGGGTGTATGATGTTGAACTTCTTCCTCATGACCCGGGATTGAGGAAAAACATAATGGATTATCCCCCTAATGAAAGAAATCCGGTTAGGAGAGCATATATTCTTAAAAAACCTTGCCAACCCGAAACACATGATTTCCCTCAAAGTAATATCTCCGGTAGGTTACGCCGTTTTAGTTTGAATTGGTTCAAAAAATGGGATTGGCTTGAATATAGTGTTGAAATGGATGCCGCATTTTGTTTTGTTTGTTATTTGTTCAAGAGGGATGTTGAAATTAACAAGGGGGGTGATGCATTTGTTGTTGGAGGGTTTAGAGCGTGGAATAAACCTGAGAGGCTTGAGAAGTATGTTGGAGGAATTAAAAGTGCTCATAATATTGCTTATGAGAAATATGTGAATCTAAGAGATTCAAAGAAGACATCAATTGAATTTGTATTTGATAATGCGAGTGAGGTTCAAATGAATGAATATCATATTCGTTTGAATGCATCCTTAACGTGTTTGAGATTTCTTTTGGGCCAAGGTTTGGCATTCCGGGGACATGATGAAAGTGAGGAGTCATATAGTAGAGGTAACTTTATTGAGCTTTTGAAGTGGTTGGGTGGGAAGGTTGAGGAAATAAGAAAATATACTTTCCAAAATGCACCCAAAAATTGTCAATTAACATCTCCCAAAATTCAAAAAGACATTATCACTTGTTGTGCAAAAGAGACTACTAAGCGCATAATAGAAGAGGTTGGTGATGGTTACTTTTCTATTTTGGCCGATGAATCAAGTGATGTGTCTCAAAAAGAACAACTAGCTCTTGTTTTGCGGTTTGTTAATAGAGAAAATGGATCGGTAGTGGAACGCTTTTTAGGCATTCTACATGTGGGTGATACTACCGCTTTGTCTCTTAAAAATGCCATTATGTCGTTGCTTATGGAACATTCATTGAGTCCTTCCATGATAAGAGGTCAAGGGTATGATGGGGCAAGTAACATGAGGGGTGAAATCAATGGCCTCAAGACTTTGATTATGAATGATAATCCAAGAGCCTATTACATTCATTTGAACGCTTGTATTTTTTTTTTTTAATATTTTGGATTGTAAAACTTTTAACATCGGATTTGATATTGTAAATTGTAATTTTCTATTTTTCTTGTAATTTTCTATTTTTCTTTAAAAAAAAATTATTCGGACGACAATCAAATTATTCGAACGACGTGACGTTCGGATTTTGCCCCCCCAAATTGAAATTCCTGGGTCCGCCACTGATATCTGATTAGAAATACTAATATATATGTTATTAACTGATTTTAAATTTGTGGAAATTTTTCTATGTAAATATAAATATTATTGACATCATATAATTTTGTTTTAATTACCCAACTAATATACACGTATCCTCTATTGAGGATTTGGATCGCTAATAAATAGAGTAAATAAAGGTTTTTTCTTTCTCAAAGCTAAGTGGGATTAGACTATAATGACTAATAAAACAAAATTAATTTTAAGACATCATTTTTAATTTTAAGATTTGAACTTTTATTTTGTTATATTCTGTACATCTTGAATTATCAACTTTATTTCAAATACAAATTCTTTTGAATTTTCCAAACAAGTCATTTTGCACAAATTGGAAATTGTATATTATTTCCAAGTTTCCAAACAAATCGTAAAAAAATTTTCGGTCTCACCATGAAATGCGCCATATACATATATTAGATATTAGAACTAATACAAATTACGAAAATAAACTTATTAGCATATGTTCCCGTGCAATGCACCAATATGTTAGTTTGTTAATTTATATTAAATCTTTTTATTGAATATTCATAACAAAATTTTAGTAACTTAAAAGATGATTAGTAAAATTAATCTATTTTTTACTGAAAAAAATAATTATCACTATAGCTCGTCTTGTATGAGACCGTCTCACCATGAGACTGGTCCATATAATAACCTATTTCTTCAATTGATTACTATACAAGATCATAAGTAATCGTTTTAAGGTTATAAGTAATCACTCTAAGACTATAAAAAGTAATTACATTAAAATTATAAGTGATCACTTTAACGTTATAAGTGATTGTTTTAAGACAGAAATTATAATTAAGCCAGCCCAATAGAGATGGTCTCACCGTGAAATCGTCTCATTTAAGAATTAGTGTTTTTACTAATGCAATTTTTTTTACTAAGTAAACTATTTTTTCTGAGTAAACATATATCAATTTATGATTTACTAAATTAAAACTAAATTAATGTTCAAACATTGTATCAAACTCCTTTTATGAAATGAACATACGATATAACCATATACAAACACTATATTCATGACATGTTTCAAATAAAATATTCTTTATCATAATTATCATTGTAAAATTAGTCTATATAAAATTTTGGTTATCATTTTGTAAATATTAAAGTAAGTCAAATAATTAAGTAGATGAATATTTAATGTTATTTTTAAATATTAATACATTATTTAAGAGTTTCCAAATATAAGGTTATTTTTAGTTGACAATTATTTTTAATTCTGGCTTTTGGTATCACAAATATGGTATAATCAATTGTTTAGTCATTTAAATCAACCAAAGTCAAAGTTATCAAAATTAACTTTTTCTTAAAAAAATTATAATTAATAAACCAAAGTTTTAGAATTAACTTTTTTCTAAAGCTTAATAAATCGTAAATAAGGTATAATCCATAAGTACTATTATCATTATTATTATTATTTAAGGAATAAAGTTTAATTAAAATTAAAAATTTTCATATTCAATTGCCAAAACATATTATTGTTGATAATATAATTTTGTTATTGAAATTCTAATAGTTGGCCATTTATCGTCTTTGTCATTTTTCTAAATAAATAATACTCATTTGAATTCACAATGAAATAATCTTTTACCCAATATATAATCAGTATTTTAGAGATTTAGAAAAATCAATATTAAATTCAAACAAGCAATGAAAAAATATGCAATTTATATCATCAGTACTTTACAGATTAGTAAAGTCAATATTAAATTCAATTAAAAGGTTAACAAAATGTGCATTTACTACAGTATTTATTTTGGAAAGTTTTCTTAATTGGGAAAAGCTCTCTTGTAACATTAACACGTGTCAATTCTCTAATTGTATTTAATAAATAGTAAAGTTTGAAATATAATTACAAATTAAATTAGTACATTTGACTTGAAAACGATCCAAATATTTTGAAATTGAGAAGGATATTGATAAAGAGAAAGAATTAAAAAATTAAAAGCATTTAATACGAGTGAGAAAGATAAACAATTTTATCTTTAATTGTTATCTGAATAAGTTTAACCAAAGATCGTGAATTTCAATAATTCAAAAATAATCATAAAATATTAGTGATTTTTTTTCTCATTTTTTGGATTTAAAAATTTGGTTAGAAAGCTCGAAAAAAAAACTCAACAATCGGAAACCTAAAACTTAGTGATGAAAACTCAAATTTAGGGATACATTTGATTATTATTTTATTTATTTTTTTTTTAGAGTATTTTTCTTAAAAAAAAGTGAGTAGAATAAGACTATTGAATTAATCGTATTACTCGAAAATATTTGTTTTGAAATCAGATCAAAATTTAATGATGCAATAATATATTATAAATGACGATTTTTAAAATCTCAAAAAACAAATCATATTAGAGATTCATCCATTTAGGTATGAAAAGATTTTCTCAATTAATGACTATCATAAAAACCAACTATAAATAAATTGGGTAGAATACTTGAAAATAAATCAAGTAGCCTCCAATCAAATATATATTTTAGAATTCTCAAAAGTAAAAATATGGCTCCTACTTCAAAGCATGTGTTCCTTGGCCTCCTCCTCGTTGGCTTGTTCTTATTTACTAGTAAGACTCAATAATTTTTGTTTGTTATTTTCCTATATCATATCATTAAGTCAATTTTAATTAAAAAAAATGTTTCTCAATAACTCAAATTGAAACTATATTCAAAATTTAAAGTTTACAAATTATATATATATATATATATATATATATATATATATATATATATATATATATATATATATATATATATATAATTTTCTAACAAAAAAAGTGTTACTTTTTTTTTTTTAACTTTTATTGTTGAAACTTGACTCTAATTTAGTAAAAATCATTAATAATGTAATGCTTTAAGTGTAACAGGTTTGCCTTCAACCGAAGGGTTAGGACCCCTAACTTGTATTCCTGTTGGCTCATGTTCAAACCACTCAAATTGCAATGAACTATGCATAAACAAAGGTTTTAAGCAAGGTGGTGTTTGTATGGGATCCACTTGTTGTTGCTCTAAGGGATAACAAGCTTTGACTTGGTTGTTGCTCTATTATGTGTTCTACTCTATAGTTGCCTTGAGTTCTTACTAATATCTTGTGTTTTTAATCACTACATTAATATATTTATTGAACAAGGCTACTTTTTACAATAACTTGCAAAATATTGTGTAACATGCAAATCCAAAAGCAATTTTTGGTAATAAAATAATTTAGAGTCTAAAAGTAGTCTTTCATTTTAAATTATATCAATAAAAGAGCGTTCATTTTAATCATAAATTGTTAAATGAGACGGTTTTATGGTGCGATTATCTCTATTGAACTGGTCCATGTACATTAAGTGATCACTTATAATTTTATAGTGATAACTGGAGAAAGTTAATCCATTAAAGTGATCACTTATAATTTTATAGTGATCAATAGAGAAATATACTAATTATAAGATATTGTCTCATAGTGAGATAGTCTTATACAAGAAGAGTTTATTTTAATATATCACAGGACAATAATCGAATAAAAAAATGATAAAAGATGAAAATCTTATATTTTTTAAAAGCTTTACAAATAAATGTCTACTAGTATCAAGTTCAATAATACACTTCAAAAAAAAAGTTCAAAAATAAATCATAGTTTGTGGATTGCTCTAGTAAATGTGAATTTTCTTTTAGGATGAGAATGTCAATTTCCATACACTAGTGTGAGTTGTCCATTTTACAAAAAAATGACATAGGAAATTGCAAACTGGCATGTTCTTTGTTCTTATCTATTCCTAAAAATTTGGACATGTTTAGATTTGTCAAAACTAGTTTATTCTTCATTACAATGTTAATTAAATTTCAGTTTTATACAAAAAATCACATAATGATGTAATTTAGTGCCTTGAGTCTTATATGTGGGCATATGGATGTGCAAAAGGTGAGTATTAATTGGGAACAATACGATGGCATATGTAAGCTTTTGGTCCAATATGTAAAGTCGAGTGAAAATTGAATTTTTGTCATAAAAGTAAAATAAAAAGCCCTAAATTACTAATTTAACTAGTCATTTTCATATTTAGGCTTATGGAATGGGCTATTGTTTAGTCCCCAAATTTTTCAGGTTTAAAAATATATTTTTATGTATAAGGTTAATATTAATTTAAATTAAATTTAAAAATAATTTATATTTTTACTATGTAATATAAGTTATTTTCGACTAGGTTGACCACATCAAGGAGAATCGTATACTCCTATTGTGCTTTGGTAGTTATCTAATTTGTTGGGTAGTTATCGCTTAAAATTAATTTTGAATATACTTAAATAATTTCTCATCCAATATGCTTAACTTGCTACCTTTTTACTTTCAAGATTTACTTTTGAAGTGTTAGAAAGAAGGGTATATATCCTAGTATTGTTTCTATTGATATGATTTTGTTGCATTTTCCTTCAGTTTATATATTTTATTTAGCTATATTATTCTTTATTTTCGTTTACACATTTTAAATTTTTTAAATTTCATCTATAAATAATTAAAATAAATATTATTCATCATAAGTCATATATCAGAATTTTGAATTCACTTAGATGACTTGATTCAACTAGAGACCGGTAAACATATGATTACTTGCAATATCGGGTGAACCAATTGAGGTCCTTAGCCATTCTACATCAAATAACAATAGTCATTAACGAAAAACAATAAATGAACATGAAATCGCAAGCCTCAAAGAGGTTCAACAAAGAAAAACAAATGAAAAATATAATGCAAAATGAGAACACAAGTGTTTATGAGGTATCTTGAATACCTCCCCCTCAAATGTAGTTTATTATAATGAATTCAACAATTACAAGTATAATAAACTCCCTTGTCTTGAGAACAATCTCTCAAGACCACAAATACTAAAGCAAAGTAAGAACACTCTCAAGTTTCTAACAATGCAATAGCCCTCTCAACAATATGTGTGTTTGTGGTGTGTGTTACTATGGGTGATGAATCCTATTTATAGGCAAGGCATTCATCACCCTTAGTATTCCCTCATAAATCACCATAAACCACAATTAAAATCCAATTAACTATGACAATAAACATTACAATAAACAATAGAAGTAATGCACCACATAATTGCATAGCCATTTCACATTCTGACGAAATCAGAATCCTATGTAGCCTTCTGAACTTCCGCTCGACCCGAGCCACTACCTCGCTCGGTCGATCGAGCTTCCAGAGAAGCTACTGACCTGATCTGCACATCTTGCTCGACAAGTTGCTCGACCGAGCCACCCCCGCTCGACCGGTCAAGCGAGCCCTCACTCGATCGAGCGGCTGGTCGAGCCACACACAGCTTGTTCCTCTTCTTGTTGCTTCGATCAAACAACTCTCATTAACCGTTCCAAACCTTAAACCACCCATATTCGACACATCTTTATCGACCCTCTCTAAAGTACAAGACAAAGCATGTTCGACTATATGTTTAAAGTTAACGTCATTATTAAGATTATTGGCACTTGCTTTAACAGAACATTTGGTGTAAGAGTAACAATATAGTGATGTAAAAATTAAAATATAAAAGGTGTATTTGGTAAATGAATTTTTATTTGATTTTTGATTAACTTTTGGCTTTTAGTTCTTTTGTTGGTGAATAGTAACTATTTTACTGTACTAAAAGTAACTTTTTAAGCCAAAATCAAAAAAATTACTATAACTAACTTTTTCATTGACTTGGCTTTTTGACCCGGGCACAAGCAACAACCAAAAAGTAGTTTTAACCAACCATTTCCATAAAACAACTAGCTTAAGTAGCTGGCTTAAAGAATTAACTTATTCTTTCAGCTAATACTTTTCGTTGGTCAAATTAGACAACATCTTCAACTAACAATTATTTTTCAAACTGACTCGAAATATTGTATATTGATATACAAGGAGCATCACGTGAATTCATAATTATACAGCATAGACACTTTGGCGTTATGCCTAACTTCCTCAAAACATTTCCTTATCGAAGAGTTGTAATAACAAGGAAAATATCGCTCATACTATCTTATGTGCAATATCTTCTCCCCACAAAGTTATGGGAATAAGAAAAAAGATGAAAGAAAAATGATCTAAACAAACACAACAATGAGCTTTAATTACAACGGACAATCCCATTGAACGCATATTCTCTATGTCTATTTCATCCTTTGTATTTCCTAATTCATATAGCCAAAAAATTGAAGAATAAAACTCATCTCTAAACTTAGCAAACCATTGTATGGAAAAAGACTTGTAAGCAGGGGATTTTGAGCCTTTTTTCTCACCTTGTCTTTTCTTTCTTATCCTCCTTGAGCTCTTCTTGATCACCCATCTTCTTATGATCCAATGTTCCTAAACTACCCATCTATATTTTCCGCATTAAGGGTGGTTGCCACTATCCCATACTGTCATCATCGTCATTATCATCATATATACTCGGGTATGTTTCACTAAATAAAAATTATAATTTGAGTCTGAAAGAGTTAGATGACTGCAAACCACACCCTTATCAAAAGAGATAAGAAAATTGCAGAAAGCAAGACCATCAGCTTAAGATTAACCTGCAAACGAAAACAAAAAAACCCATTAAATTCACATTATATAAGCTTGTAACATGTTCTAGTAACAAACCCCCAAAAAAATACACAATGAAAAAAGTTACCTTCCCAAAAACCCCTAATGGAGGAGGAAAGCAACCACTCTTAGCAAGTGAGCCATGGCTCGACGATGCTTGCATTCTCGACATGGATTACTTTGTCAAGACCCTTTCGGGCATTAAGTCCAAGGGCGTTCGCCCAGACCTAGTAGGCTCAATCATAGCCCACTACGCGTCTAAATGGATCCCTGAATTATCAGAGACCAGGGACATCATAGGACTCAAGAGGGATAACGACCCATCATCCCCCTCAGAGTCCACGACATCCACATGGAGAAAAAAGAGATTCTTTGTAGAAACACTAGTAGGAGTCCTACCCCCAGAGAATGACACAGTCCCATGTAACTTCCTATTAAGGCTACTTAGAGTAGCCAATATGGTAGGAATTGAGATGACTTATAGGGAAGAATTAGAAAAAAGGGTGTCATGGCTGTTAGAACAAGCTAGTTTAAAGGAGTTAATGATACCTTCTTTTAGTCATACTTGTGGGACATTGCTTGATGTGGAGCTTGTTTTAAGATTAGTGAAGAGATTTGTGGGATTAGATGAGGTTGTTAAGAGTGGGAGTGCCTTAATTAAGGTAGCTAAATTGGTAGATGGTTACTTAGCTGAGGTTGCTATGGACACTAATTTGAAATTAGAGAAATTTATTCAGATTGCTGCCGCACTTCCTTCACATTCTAGAGCTATTGATGATGGGTTATACCGTGCTGTTGATACTTATATTAAGGTAACTTTTTATGCCCATTTTCATGTCTATTACGTCATTTGGGACCAAAGATTTCTACTCTCCCTCCATTCATGTGAATTTGTCATTTATGTCATGCGAAATATATATTTATGAAGTAATAAAAGTCGAACTAAGAAAATAAGATTATTGGAGTAGAACAGTAAGAGAATATTATTGTTATCAAGTGTAAGAAATAGTTGTAAAGTGATGGAGACGAAAATTTAGAAGCATTAGTTCTCTCATTTCAGAAGTACATATTTACCCAAGTGAAATAGAGGAGGGAAAAATTTTCCCTCTTTACTTCCCCAAGATATAAGGTTAATCATCTTCCTTTTCCTTTAATTTTTCATGCCATTATGTTTTTAATTTTTCATCCATTTTCCAATTTACCTCTACTTACATTTGTATAGTTTGACTTTTATTTCTCTCTTAAATAATTACTCTCAATACAAACATGACCTTAATTTCTATTTGTGTTTGCCCTTTTAATTGTTTCAGCCACTTACTTCGATTCTTATCCATACATTTTCTTTTACTTTTAATTATATGCATACAATTTAGTGCTCCCTATTATTTTCTCAATATCTGTGTCATTGATGGATGTTGCAATCCCTTAGAAACAGACGGAGTACTTCATTGATTTGGGGACTTAGTAGACTATTAAAATGGCGCATTTATCACATGTTTTTATTTATGTAAAATTTTGCATAATTGTCGTAGAGGATTAATTAAACTCATATCCTAAAAATTAACAAAAGGTAAGGTTGCATACTTTCAACCTTAAATTGCACCTCAAATGGGTGTTATTTAATAGCATCAATTGGAAATTAAAATAATAAAATATTGTTCAACTCCTTAGATCTCTCATGGTTGTTTCAATTGCTTGTAGAATCTTTTTCTCTTAGTTGGATTATATTAGTAAAAATATCTTTCTAATACACCAAGTAATATTCATAGACCACACATTCTTCATCATGTAAGAATTTTGTGTCATAACATAAGAAAATTGATTGTTGTACGAATGGGGCATTTTAAATAAGTGTTTAGTCCATGTCTTGATAAATGACAATAAGATGATTATTGAGGTTACAAGGGGGAATGAAAACGATTGACATCTTTATTAAATTCCGAGTGATGCATATGGCAGCCAAATCATGAACCAAATACTAATATTTAGGTTGTGCCCTACTAGTAAACATGTCTAATTTTTAACTCTCAAATTAATCTAAAATCCAATAGAAAATTGGTCATAAATCAAAAATATCAATCTGTAACCCAAAAATATATCCTTTCGATTGAAATTCAGACCCAACTATTATAACCTTTTTTCTTAATTTCATGAACTTTTTAAATGCCACATCATCATTTATAATTAGGGACAGCTAGATTTAAATTTTGGTCAATTTTATACTTATTTAGTCAATATTTTTTTGTTATAGTCTTAAAAAAGATATATAAATCAGAGTGTACATCAATATATAGTCTATGAAAACAGAAAAGAATAAAATTATTGTATGAGACGGTCTCACCGAGAGACATGTCTTATTCATAGGTTAGATAGTCCATCTAGTACGTATTATAAGAATATGAGCTCTTTGTCCGGGGTTGTCTCATTGAAAAACGGTCTCTCACAAAAGTAGTTCAAAAGAATATTATATATATTTAAAGCAAAAATTACCTAGAATAATCCAACTTTTTTATGATTTTCCTACAATAATCTCACCTATTAATTAACCATGAATAATCTCAACTTTAAGGGGTATTTGCCTAGAGTAAACTTGGATAACCCGATAACCTGCTCTAATAGGTAATTCGCCAAAAAAATAAATTGAAAATTAATTTAAAATTAAAGAAAATTTTGAAAATTTACATAAAAAATTCTAAATAATAAAAAAAAATCATAAATTTTCTTTAAACATTTTTTCAACATTTTATTTTAATTTATCTTTTTTTTGAAAAAAATAAAACTTGCTATAGCAAGTCATCCGGTCACCGAGTTTACTCTAGGAAAATACCCCACAAAGTTGGAATTATTCATGGTTAATCAATAGAGGGGATTATTATAAGAAAATCATAAATAGGTTGGATTATTTTAAGTAATTTTTCCTTTTTAAAAAGAATTTAAAATATATTTTCTAAATTCTTGACCATTAGGTTAACTCAACCCCGACACCAACCCCAACCCCAACCCCAACCCCAACCCAAACCCAAACTATACACTATCCAACCCGAAATTAATCCACCCTGATAATGGTCTGAATCAAAATTGACCCGAACAACAAATAACCAACACAAAACCCAATCTGCATAACCGTTTTGACAAATCTACCTACAAGTGAAAATGGGTTACAAACTTACAAGAGTCAATAGATCATGACAATTCTTGTACGAGGAAGTTTTAGTAAATAACAGTGATTTATGGAGTTAACAAATCACCCTATGAAATTGGATTTGATAGGATGAGAGTTTTGTGATTTTAATTTACCTTTGATTTTGTTTATTTTATTATTTGTCTTTTTGTCTTTTTATGGTGATTTACAAATTAGAGTTATTGATTAAGAATTATTGATTCTTCTACTACTACACCAATTAGAGCAAATTTTGTTATCTTTTTACATTCTAAAACCAATTCATAAGTTTTTTTTTTCTGTAGGCACACCCTGGGTCAACAAAACAAGAAAGAAGGCTCCTATGCAGACTAATTGACAGCAGAAAACTAACTCCCGAAGCATGCCTACACGCATCACAAAACGAACGACTACCAGTAAGAACACTACTACAAGTCCTGTTTTCAGAACAGAACAAGATCATGCTCCACTTAGACTGGAGTGGCCAATTATCCACGACAAGAAGTCCTAACTCGAACGGGCTCGATTTGTCAGCCAGATTCCACTCAAAACGAGAAATTTCTACCCAAAAAGTAGAGATTAAGAGGTTAAAGGAAGATGTTGTAAGGCTTCAGAATCAGATAAATTTGTTGCAGCATCAGCTAGAGAAAATGGCAGAGAAAAAGAGGAGGTTTTTTCCATGGAAAAGGTTGATTTTAATGTCTGGTTCAAGTAGTGTTAGTGATGTGGGTAAAAGAGAGTTTGAGGAAGTTGATTTTGGGAAACATACCCCTATTTCTAAGGGTAAGTCATCACATAGATGGAGGAAGTCTCTTTCTTGATTATTTACTTTTGTTTCTTTGCTCTAAATTGTGTTTTTGTGATTAGCTTATTGTATAACTATTGATGTATGATATGGATTTTTTTTGATAATGGAGTAAGGCTGGAGAATCGCTTACAGGTTAAGAGGACGGTGAAATTAATCTTTTTGTAATTGTGATGAGAATTAAAATTCTTTCATAAAGGTGGAAGGAAAGCAACCAATAAGTAATCTGTAACTGTAATAAGTTGTACGTATGTAATTTTGAAGAGAAAGATAATCCCTCCGTTCCTTAAAGAAATCTCTATTTGCTATTTTAAGATGTTTAAATTGTTATTCTCATAAATAATCTTTTTATTTTTATCATAAATTTTGGACAAAAATAATCTTATTTATTCTCATTTTAATATTTTAATAATGCTTATGATCCTCACATATCTTACACTAACTTTATTTTAACATTTTTATATTTCTTATGGTCCTTACGCTTTCCACTAACATTTTAACAAGGTTATTATATTAAGTGTGATCCTCATATTTTTTCCACTAACTTTCTTTTAATATTTTTTGATGTTTTAATCTCTACTTTTTCTCAATCAAATTTATTATTCAATAAAACATTATATCCACTGTTTAAAATATTTTATTTTTAATTCCTGTGAACATTTATTTTAAAAACTTTATTAAGCAACGGACAGAGTAGTAAAATATACTGTTCACATTTTTAGCTTATTTAAATATAAATAGATAGTAAAATGTCTAAACCAAATTAGTAATTGTTTTAGCTGCATTGGCATGCGCTAAACACTAGAGCTTCCGACAATGGAGTCCCGTAAAAGTATTGTAATTGGTCCTGCCTTTTTTAAAAAATGTTTTTTTCCAATTGTTACAGAATCTTATTTGTTAACAATTGAATGGTTTTTGGTTTGTCTTTGGCTTGTCAATTTGAAAAAGGACAAAAAAATTATTTGCTAACTAGATTTAATTAATTAATATTGCTAACTATAAATAAATAATACAAAATCATTAAAATATTAAAAAATTAAACAACATTATAGCCATATACCTTATTTTTACTTTAAAATCATATGGTATAATATTTGAGAAACCTTGAGGATGGAACGAAACTAGGCAATTTAGTTTGTATGTATAAACTAGGGTTGTTTGACCAGTCACAAATAGCTAGTTTGACCAGTCACAACTAGGGTTGTTTAATGGGCCGGGTGTAACAACCCGAAATTAACCACCTGATTAAATAAGATTAATTTAAACTAATGCGAAAGCTTAACACTTATATCGGACCATTACATTGATAATATAATCAATTACTCAACTGACTATATTATCTATAACACATCTATCAAGAATTTAAATATAGACTTTACAACCTTTGAAAGATGTAAAGAAATTACATTATAAGAATAATTTGAAACAATTTAAAATATATAAATTTCTGTAGAAATTCCGAGATAATTCCGTTTGTAAATCTAAACCAAAATTTATCCTTTTGACTTAAAGTCACCCTGCAAGTTCAAAACCAACATTTCAAAATAACAACTAGCCAGTGGATACCAGACATTTCAAAATCACTTCACCTCATAGGATGCATTCTTTTCTCCAAAACAAATCCAAAATAAGTATTAAAATAATTTTAGATAAAAAAAATTAACATTTCCTTTACTTACATTCTCTTATATGATTGATTGACATTACTTTGTTGATTACTGATCTTTACTCTTTCAGCTACCATTAACTTCTTTGATCTTAAAATCTGTCCTCCACCAGGACAGGTTCAAAGAAAAAAAACCACACAATCAGCTTATGCTGAGTACACATTTATATAGCTTTTAACACGTAAAACTATGACGAAAAGGATATATTATAACTATATATACACACAAAATGAGTGGATATTGATCTCTGCCTTGATTCTAACTTTCATTTACCTGCAGCCAAACAAACTATGCTAGATTCCATACCATAATCCAACCACACCTGCTGGAAGGATACATTAATTATATCCTACAAATCATTTTCTTTGCAAACATACTACTTTATTGGTCTCATATAAATTTATTTTTTTGTTTTTTTTTTCAGTTTTTATAAATCAAATATTTTTCCGTTTTCTTTGCTAAAACATTTCCTTTCAAAATCTTGAAATCATGAATCTATGAAACGGATAAATTTTTTTTCTATTTTCTTTACTATACTTTTCATTTCAAAGTCTTTAAATCATAAATGTATGAAAAGGAACGAACTTTCTTTTCCATAGTGCAAGTTAGGCCCTCCGGATAACTATTAGACAAAGATCCCTAATGGCCAAACCATAGCAAAAGATCTAAGTCCGAGGTACTGATCAATGTACCCCCAACTTTCAAAACATAAAACCATCTATATCCAATCTGTAACAATTCTATGATTTCAAGGTTTGAAAAACAACTTTCTATTAAGGAAGAACATCTCCTTGTATTCAAACCAATTTAACCAAAGAAAAAATACATATCTTTACATTCTGTTCTCGTAAGTATTAAAGATTTGAGTAAGAAAACTAGCCACTTCAATTACAGCAAGACGACAAGCTCAGTCAATACGGCTTCTCAATGAGATCGAAATCTTCAATATAAAAATATATGCGCTTAGTAATAACTAACAATAAATTAGACTTAGCTGGCTAATGAGTTTTGCTTAACTTTTATTCTATAAAACAACTATGATACAACTAATTCTTATATCTTATTTCTTTCACCAATTACCTTTGATCATTGAAGTAACTAATATCAACACTACTAAAACACTCCTTTAATTTAATAAATTCAATATTAAGATTCAGAATAATACTTGAATATCCAAACTTTGAAATTACCAGCAGAAACCTAAGATAGGCATAAATTTCTCCTCACAGATCAATTTGTGATATAATCACACATCATTAGGTTCTACTAAGTTATTATCAATTTCTACTTATTAATTTCATATACAATTCACACATATTAATCTCACATTCCAAACTCACATTCATTTTTCTTAGAGTATATTCAAATACCAAATTATTCTGCAATTCATGTTTGTACCCTCAATTCATCATCAACATATCAACTACAACTCAACACTAACACAACCAATCTCATGATCATAATTACTCTTAATAATCTATATATATCTTTTCGTAGCATTTTCACATTCACCTTTTTGTTCTACATTTCCAATATATAGTCTATCAAACCTCATTTACAATACTAAACTATTAGTTTCATACTTATAACACCCCAAGTCCACAATCATTCATCATTATCAATTTCCTACTTGAATTTCATCTTCATATCCCAATGTATACAAATATCAGTTTACATTCTTGATCATATATATATATTAGTTAAGTAAATTCGATTCATCATATACAATCTCACTATCTATACTTCATGTTCAAACTACCAAGTACCCAATACTTAATCAACTGCCAAATATCATTTCATATTCAACTCATATTCATATTTTGAATGACAAACTCCTTCGATATCATTTCTTGAATATATTCAAATACTACATTCATCTTTAATTGACCTACACAAAGGGCATTCTACATTTCAATCTATAGCAATACCAAAAGCAAACACTTAAGAACTCAATTTGCATATGGAATTTATTTTAACATTAAATAATGTACTTTAAGATTCTACCAACTATTAACATGAAGAAGTAAACTCAATTTTATTCCCCATTTCTTAAAATAATTCTCAACTAAAATCTAAAATGAAATAAGACTAACTAATATTTCAAATTTCAATCCCAATTAACATGCGCTTTTGTTCAGTCTGTGTCTGAGCATACAAATGACCTGAGATTTACTGATTGGATAGTTGAACAAGAAAGACATATTATCAATTTAGTAAAGCCCTAATTTAATTTGGGGTTTAAACAAATAGGTGATAAAAGTGAAAGTCATCCAAATTTTAGAATTAAAATTGTTGAAAAGGATATTAAGAATCCAATCAAGGTTGATAAAACAAAGAAATTAGGAGTACCAAAAGGATGTTCGTGAGTGGCTTTGACTGGACCACCCCTGACAGCTGCTGACCTAAGTGGCACAGGGGCAGTCTTCGGCCGCGTCTTAGCGCTAGAGAAGGTTGTTGAGTGGTGGCAGATTAGTGCGGTGGTGCTCTGATATGAGTTCTCTACTTCTCTCCATTGTTTTTAAGAAGATGAAGGAAAAAGGAGGCCTTTCTTGCTTAATAAAAAAGAAGATTACTATATACTCATACGTGTAACTCATGGAATTTAGGTAAATTTTCTTTTTTTTTTTATTTATTTATTATTTTTAGTTTTTTTTTAAAGATTATTATTACTACTAATATTACTACAATTCTTACTACTTTATAAAGGGAGGAATGATAAATTTAAGATTTAACCTTATTATTTAAAGAGTACTATTTTTTTCAATTAAGTTTAAATTTAGTTTTATACTACAATAGCTTCATTTTGTTTTATATTTATTTAGTTTTGTAACTTTATAAATAAATACAATGTGGCTTCACCAAAATAATTCAAGTAAAATAAGGCTTTATTCTAGATAACAGTCTAAATACTTAGCAAAATCTTTAAAACATTAACGAAATTTCAAACGTTAATATTATTAATTAATTATAATAATCTTAGTTTAAAACGATAATCAAGGAATTTAAAATCACATGCGTTACACCGGGCCCCAATTTTGAGCCCTTTTCAATCCGAGTTTTTGAAGAGCTTTGTAAGGGTTGGACCGAAAATAGGTCGAGCCGAAAGCGAGCTATACTATAATTAAAACGAAGCAGGCTATAAAAGGGCTCGATATGGGCCGAAAACAAACCTTTGTAAATAGCATAATTAATGTATAATTTAAATATTATAAATGACAATGTCAATAGAATTATTAATATTTTTTCAATTTATTTATTATAAATGATAGTTTAATTATTATAAATTGATAAACAAGAATTATAATTATTTTTAGTAGTAAAATTGGGCCGGGCCTTGAAAGCTCGACCCATTTTAAGCCCATTTTAATTATAAAGGGCCTTAATCCAGCCCGACCCATATTTACTTACCCGGCCCATTGAACACCTCTAGTCAAAACAGTTACTTTGATAACTAAGGTCTAAGAGAAAAAGTCAAAAAACTCAGTCTTCCTTTGTCCGTTATTATTGGAGAATTGGTCAAATAAAATCAAAATTCTATTCACTGTTTTGGAAATTAAGTTTTTTCATAACCTTGGCTTTGGATTAGAAGACGCTTATTTTGATAATTAAGTTCCTCCTAAGCTTACTTAGAGAAATTTTTTCCGTATAAGATAGTGACTTTTATAATTAAGTATTTTTGACTCTATCATGATCTTAGATTTTTTTTATCTTATTCAAATCAAAGGTGTATACCCTTCTTACTGAATCCCCCCGTTATATATATATATATATATATATATATATATATATATATATATATATATATATATATATATATATATATATGAGGGATCCAATGAGAGGGTGTTAAAAATGAAAAGGGTACAAAGCATTTTACACCCTTGATTTCACTAAGATAGAAAAATCTAACATCATGATTGAGTCAAAAACATATAATTATAAAAGTCACTCATATTAAACAGAAAAGATACTATGACATAAATTTGTAAAGTGTTTTTAGTTTATAACATAGTATCTTTTTTTTTGTGTATATAGTGACAAAATAAAAATTTTTCTTATCATTCTTATTTTAAAATCCTTATTTGAACATATATATATATATATATATATATATATATATATATATATATATATATATATATATATATATATAAGTCCGTTTTATATGAGACAGCCCATAAGATTATTTAACTAATGTATAAGACAAGTCTCACGGTGAAACCGTCTCATACATGAATTTATATATATATATATATATATATATATATATATATATATATATATATATATATATATGTGTGTGATTCTTTTGAATTTTTTTATTGAATTTTTTTTATGAATTATATTCCCAATAAACTTCAGTTCTAGATCCACCACTGCTTAAAAGAGTGGCTCCAAGCGCAGAGATCGGCCTCCATAGTCAGCTATCAGTTATCAAAACTGAGCTAATATAAATCCACAACTTGCAGTCTTGTACTGATACTCTGATACCTCAATTCAGGTAGCAGCGCCAACGGGGCTCAATAGATGATAAACGAAACAAAAGTCGCAGTAGTTGAGTCCATTGTTCACCACATTGACTCCTCAACGGTCACGAATAATGGCTGAATGATGATTAAAATTCAAAAAAAAATCATAGAACACAACGTAGAAAAGAACACCAACAAAATAGGCAAATTAACCAACATGATGAATACGAAGAAAAAAAAAATAGTCACGACACGTATACAGAACATGCATATTGCACATTACGTTAGGCTTTTTGACATCAGCAAATATGTCCTCGAAAAAGCCTTCTACTGAACGAGCTTCATGAAAACCAAGCCACCAGAAAAACCTACAATTCATACAAGCACCAGAACACTAACAATATCAGCCAAGGCAACAAGATGAATCTATGAAAGAACAATTTTGGTCCATGATCAATACCACATATCAAACAGAAAGCGACAAGCCAACTCTTTAGACGGCTATAATCTTCCTAAACTGAAAGCAGCTTGAGCAAATGCATACCATAAAACTGCAAACAATCCGAAGACAACTGAGAATTTATGATAGCTTAAAACCATAGAAGTATCATTTAAATTTCTGATGCCAACACTTTAAAACCATAGACAACTTCAAAAATTTATGATAGCTTACCAAACATCTCTGAGAAACAGAAGGGCCCAGTGTAGTCTTGCACAGGGGTGCAAGAACACAGTGGTGTTATTGAGGGAGCCCTATGATGAGGATAATCCAGAGTTCTTACGCAAACCATGACCTACTTCACTTTCAAGGAACAATTTCCGTAATCTTATTGAACAGCCAGAAAATTTAATATGTACTTCACTGGCTAAAATTCATCGCCGAGTATCTGCAGAACAGAAAAGCCAATCACCAATAAGTAACAGAATTCAATTATAGATAATAAATTAATACAATTACTATCAGAACAAAAGGAAATTTAATTCACCTGCGAGGCTTATTTTGTCTTTGACTTGACACGTCATTTGCCACATCTGCAAACAAGCAGAATCAAATCACAATTGAGACTAAAACCTTGAGGAAATTACCAATTAAAAGCAGTTATATTTAATATTTACCAAATCTTAGCGGAGTCTTCAATTCATTATCAACTTTACTGAGATTATTATCCTTGCTGCAAAAGAGGAAAAAAAAATTAAGCTCTAAGCAAGAGGGCAACACAAAGGTAGCTAACGCAACAAATGCTAACACAACCGGTAAGGGGGATATTCAAACCCTTTTTGATATAGCATTATAATATAAGTATAACCAGCCAAAAAGGCACAAGATTCTTTCAGCCTCATGGCAAATCCTAAAAAAGTTGAGCATCTATATGACTTGGAGTATTGAATGTATTCAGCTGAGACAGTGAATTATGAACAAGATCATGTAGAGTTTTTAACTTCTGTACAAAATTCCCAACTCAAACACTCTTAAGCACAATATCTTGCTTAAAATCTACTGTACGCCTTTCACGGCACAAGAAACTCTGAACATGACAAAAACAAGGCTTTACAAAATCCTCATAACCCAGTTCCTCCTACAGTTTGTTTAATCGGAAACAAGGAAACACTAAGCATAAGACACAAACATTCACCAATGTTGTCAGGTAGGACATATCGGAAAAGAGAGCAAGCCTGATTTTTCCTTGTCTAAAAGCACAATAAGCCTATGTTCATTTGCTAAAATGGTAGACATTAAGAACAGATACAAAATTGAACATCCTCCAATTGGCTACAGGAAACAATCAAACTATACCACTGAAAAAATTGACTGATCTTCACTCATATTATACTCGAATCCATTTCTAGAAGCAACAGAGTACACTATAATCGTTTGATAAGTACAAATTAAAATAAATAGTATAAACATAGACCTTGGGGCAGGCAGGGCAGATGTTTGCCCTGTAGAACAAGAACTATAAGGACCATCAACAGCAATATAGGGTGGACAATATGAAGCTCCCAAAGCACCTGCAGCACTTGCTAGTACTGGTAACCTGAACCAAACCCAGAAAAAAGACTAATAAGTCTGCAGCCGTAAAATAACAATGTGTGTATAACATAGTAAACCACACTTCCATGGACAAAGATAATTATAGAGCAAAATTGAACTCCAAAGAAATAAAACTCAAAATGCAAATATTGAAGCTCAAGGACTGCATGAACACCACATCAGCAGAACTATAATACTATATGCCATCAGAATAGGTACCCAGCAAACACCTATAGTTGGTGAATCAATGAGCCATATTTCCTCAAGTCCAAAAAGGTAAACAGTGAACAACACACCACACAAAAAGGTAGATTGAAGTCAAAGGTAACCCTGATGATGTAAAGGAATCACATCAAAGAAAAAAATTATGGATCAACAAAGAACATTAATCTGTTTCACGAATGGGAGGTGATAAGAGGAAACATTGAAACAGAGAACGGGAACGGGAATACGGAACACAACCTGGATTAAATCGGGAACGATTGGGTACTAGATACATTATGTATAATACATATATTTGAAAACAAAATTAAATTAAAATGATTAGTTTGCTTTAAAATTATTTTCAAGTAGAATATTCTTAGATTTCTAGGTTCCATCTCCATTTTCCTACCTTCTTTTTTCTTTAATTTATAAATGAAGGCCAAAATACCTTTTAAAAAAGGTCTTCTAAACCGGAACGTCACCTTGAGCGATTTGGGTCACATTTCGTGTTGATTGGGGACGGACGTTCCCGAATCGCGAAACATGGCTACGTTCAAATTTCCATGTAACTACGGTTTTGGATATCTAGACATTCCAAACCGATGTACCTCTTTCCTTTTTTTGTAAATGGTTCTCAGAATAAACCTAGGTGGAGCCACATTATAATATTAGGGTAATGGAATATTGTTGACTTGAACCTCATCATTTCAATCTAATTTCACACTTTGCCCAACGTTTATACTTTCTATCCCTCCTTGTCCCAACACCTAGCTCAAATACTTGGCATCAATTTGCAATGGAGGGTAGTAGGAGTTGATAAATCATGGGCATTGAATCGAAATAAACAAGTACTTCATGTTGTAGAATGCAAAGAAATAAGTTAAATAACACCTTAATATTTTTCACTTATCTCAATTAACTTCCTTGGTGAAGGAGAAGATCCGAAATAATAGTACATACCATGTCATTTCAGAATTTCCAAGACCGTTTGGCTGAGCAACATAACCAGGAAATGCCATTCCAACAGCAGGAATTCCACCAGGTTGTTGGCCCCCAAATTGCATAACTGCACTAAGCCAACAAATAATATTAACAATAATGTGGACGAAGAGAAACTAAGATGAACAAAAAAGCATACATTCTGCAATAAACCTTATGAGATGCAACATATTGGGTGTCATCAAGTTTCAGAAGAAAAAATACAGCAAATACAATATTTTACCTGGGAGGAAAGCTGGAAGGTTTGCATCACCATGACCAGCACCAACATTTCCACCTGGCGCCATAACTTGTGCACCACCGTAAACGAGCGCACCCCTCCCAATTCCTTGGGAACTTCCTTTGCCTTTTCAAGCCATAGAAATCTCAGAATTACCAGATCCTAAAAGTTAAATTTCCCAGGCTCAAAAGAATTTAATGACAAACCTGCTTTTGGTGAGGAAGAAGTTTGAGAGCGGTCGAGTTCTTGACCAGGAGCCTGCAAATGACCTTGGATTTGAACAGGAATTCTCTGGGAAGCTTGAGCTGCTGATGATGAAATTTTGTTCAATTGGTTATTTGATTGAGAAGATTGGAGTACAGCAGATCCAGATGGAGGTACACCCCTTCCATGTGGTTTAGATTGAGTCATCTGAATAGCACCCGCAGATAAAGGAGCAGAAGACGGGAAGTGAACATCACTTGATGACTTTTCACTGACTGGAGAAACATAATCATCAATGTGCAATTGGTCCATACCCATAGCCTCAATAACATTCTTCCCTCGCATCAAAGAAGTTGTATGCTGCATAGAAAATGTATGTTCCACTGCAGAAGAGCGTATGTTCCTGTTGTGATTACTAGCTTGTAGTTCCTTTTTTTGTGTCAAGGAAACATTGTCCTTATTGGATGAACCCGATGGATAAAAAGGAGGAGAAGCAGAGCTTAAACTGGAAGCAACTTTCTTAACAGTAACTAGTTCATGCTCCAAATTTTGGATAGCGGTTGCAGCAACTCTGCCAGATCTTGAAGGTGAATTTTTGTCTAGTGACTTTGCTGATCTGAGAAACAAAATAAGGCTCATAATCATGAAGTTCCAAACTCAAGAAATGCACAACAGCTGGAAAAATTTAGAGTCCTCACCGTCTGTTATGATGTGGGAGTGTTTCACTCCTTTTTTTCATTGAAGTTTGATATACTCTAGGTCCTCTGCCTCGCACATCCTTAGGTGGAGCACTCTGACTGTTATTATCACCATATCCACTCACCTTGGTCGCTCGAGCATATCCACTTACTCCACCTCTAGCTCTCCCTCGACCTCGATATAATCCTTTAGAAGACCTCCTTCCCTAATAATAACTCGTGAAAAATCAGTAACAAAATATGAACGAAATATATGTTTTTAAAATAAACAAATAAAAGTACAAGCAAATAATAATAATGTACTCCAGCACAAGTCCAGAGTTTAAAAACGACATAAAGTGAAAACACTGAAATATAAAGAAACTAAATTACCTCATCACGATGCCTGTCCTCCATGTCCAGTTCCTCAAACTTATCATGCCCCCACTTCCTATCATCTTTAGATTCCCACACTTTTCTACCGCCAAAAGTTCTCCTAATAAATGCAAAACAAATTATATTTTAATTTACAAATAGAATGAAGAGGTCTGAATTAGCAATGCAAATCCATCCTGGTTAACTAATAAAAAGAAAGTTTGTGCACAAGCTTACAAGTAACATCAGAACTACTAATCTTTTAACTATAAATGCAAAGCACTAGAACACAAGAAACTAAGTGAAAAATTCAGAAACTATACAAGCAAATAAATTCCTACTCAAATTACATAGCATAGTATTGTATCACATCTCTCTCGAGAAAGTAAAAGAAAAAGGATGTCACTAACGAGAAATTGAGCCTCCTCTCCTAGTGATTAACGTTAAACACAAACCGACCAATGACAGTAAAATATTGAACACTAGTACTAGATGTTAAAGAACTGAGTTCAAAATCTTCATCCCACTGGTTTGAGGTGAGAAGCTGACCATAAAAAGCCACATATTAAAGAACATAGGAAGCCGAAATTAACACTTGAAACATCCGCTTAAATTAAAAGACTTATTGTGTGATCAAGCATTGGATACAAATCCATTTTCATAGAACAACCTCTTATGAAGCGATTCCTTCACGAAACATGAAGTCTTATTCTAGAAAATCTATTCCTATAAGATGTTTCACATGTAATACTTCTATAACGGTCACCATCCTTATTCCTAAACCGAATGTTATTACTCATTGTATCCCATGTGGCTTACAACATTTTCCTTTTTAGTATGTCCCATCTTTCATGGATTTTGCTACATTTCTATTTTTGGACGAGAACAACAATCTTTTGCTAATTCTCATCAACAAATTTAACTTATCTTTTCATCTCATCCACAAATTTCTCCCACATCCCCTTAAAGTATATCTTTTTACCTCTTTTTCTCCTTTTCCTCAGTTTGAACCAAACCGGAGAACCCATAGGACACAGGGACTAGTACAGAAATGAGACAATCCTCACATAAGTCTCACCTTTTCCGTCAGACTCAAGGGAGCAGAAAACAAATCTAACATTATTTATAATCACGTATTTCCTTAGCATAAAATTGTTTCAAACAAAAGCACACCATTCCATTAATAAACTATAACTAATACTAAAACAAAACTTTGCTTACATCACTCACCCCCAAAACTATGCATGTGTAACTTTGTCAAAAACAAATGCACATCCAAATTAATATGATGATGTCATCATTGTTGACTTTTTATGAAACATAATTCCAAATAATTTTAATCAAAACTTAAAATAACAATACATCTAATAAATCAAACAATAGTACCTCCTATTCAACTTATGTGTCTTATTTAATTTTGCACACTTGTTAATGCACTAATTTAATCGTAAACTATGTTACTCAGACTCGTTGATTTTGCCAACACAACAATGTAGGGTACGTTAGGTATGCTAGTGATGGATACGTGTCCGATACACAGAGATTAACACGGATACGGCAATAATGGAGGAGATAAAACCAAAGTTAACCCTTGAGATCTTTTGAAAGTTTAGGGCTTTTTAACGAAAGGAAAACCGAGGGTAACGGCATGATTTTCGTGATCTTTCATTTTTGACTTTTAGAGTCTTCACACACAAGACAATGGAATTCCAAACATTGGAATAATGGTGAAAATATTTTCTTTTTTCTTTTTTTGTTTCGTAATATGGGTTTGCGTCTTGGTTTTAAAAAGCACGCAAGGACGCTAAGGCGACCAGAAAACACCTCAAAGACTCGAGACGCAGGGCAGTATTGGAAGTGAGGGAGAGGCGTGCGTCTTGTATATGTTACCTTTGTTTATCCTTTTTTTAAGTTTTAAAAGCTAAACACTTACCTTTGTCTAATTTATTGGATTACCCTTAAAAGAAAGCAGTTTTTTTGAATTCAAAAGAGCAAAAGCCACTCAATTTGAAAATTGATTTCATCAACTCCTACTGCAACTTCATACCCTTTCATCTTCATACCCTTTAGATCCTTCAAGAAAATATGGTCAACTCAAAACTATATTACATATGACTTTATATGCTAAAAAAGTGCTTAATTTTTATGTTGTAATAATATGAGTTTCATGCTGCTTTAACTATTACATATGTTTTACAATTGACTTTGGAGCCTTTTAGCGAAATTGTGCGTCTTGAATACCAAAAGCCCACACTTTGGAGTCCAATATTAAGAGGATGGTGTCACTATATCCTATAATTCTAAAAATGTCTTACCCGACACTAGGATCCGCACCCCTAACGATAACCGTACCTGTACCCAAGTCCAAGTAACATTAATTGTAAATATCTCTAATTGTGCACAGTTAAAATTTTATAACAAGTTGATATTTATAAAATTTAAACTGAGATAAATTTAAAAAGATCACATTTTATTATATTTTAACTTATAAATAAATTAAAAATAAAATGCAAATTAAGAATGATTGATGAACAATATGAAAAAAAATAGAACATCTAAGCTGAAAACCAGGGAGTAATAAATAAATGACAATTTTGTTGTAACACTCCGACCCAACGGACCATCGGTGACTACTCATGTAGACTGTAGACTGGCCCCACAGACCAACACAAGTCTTTCCAGCGCACTTTGGCCTCACTCGTGCGCACCTAGAAAAACTTCCCGGGAGGTCACTCATCCTAAGATTGCTCTCCACCAAGCACGCTTAACTGTAGAGTTCTTAGCAAATGGGCTCCCATGAAAGAAGATTCACCTTATTGATATGAGTAGTCTATCAATCCTTTTTCATGCTAAATTTAGGGTATCACACTCACCCCCACTTAGGAATACAACGTCCTCGTTGGACCGTAGTTTCAGGATCTTTTCCCCCGCTAGTTGCACTGAGGGTTGCTCTCATATCATTTGTAACACCGCTGCCCCTCGAACCGCCGGTGACTACTCATGGAGACTGTAGACTGGCCTCACAGACCAACACAAGTCCTTCTAGCGTACTTTCGCCTCACTTGTGCGCACCCAGGAAAACTTCCTAGGAAATCACCCATCCTAAGATTGTTTTCCACCAAGCGCGCTTAACTGTAAAGTTCTTAACAAATTGGCTTCTATGAAAAGAAGATGCACTTAGTTGATATGAGTAAACTCATATCAATTCTTTTTCAAGCTAAATCTGGGATATCACATTAGTAACATCAACAAATTCAAAAAATTTCTTGAGACTTTGAACTTGCGACATCGATCATACATTACTTCTAATCAGAGACTAATAAGTTTAATCATGAAAACTTTATTTTCTTAAAGTTTACAAATACGTCCAAACAAAATTATTGAAGCCATACATCACACTAGTACTATCTAGTTCATTCACTATTAGAAAAATAGAAGGCAAAAGGAATAATCAATTCTCAATATCATTGTCAAGAAAATGATAGCTTGAAAAACCTCTTTCACCCACCACTCAATATTTGTATCCACTATCCATCCCACCATGAAATTAAAATTCCTTAGAACAATAAACCCAAAGGACCCAATTATTCTAACCATCGTTTACTGTTGATCATATAATCATAGAAGTATTATTCATCTTCAAGTGATTTTTCCTCAAATCCTAATAGCTACCTTATCAAACAAATCAACAACGCTCATTCAGATTCCACACTAAGACATTCTAAAGTGAACTTTTGCCCTCAATAATTCTCAACAAAACAATTTCACATAATGTTCCAATTGTTCCTCACAGTAAATTCAATTTTCCTCTATTAGAGAAAAACATAATCAAAATAAAAAGATCTTTGAAACATTTCAACCAAAACACAAAAACAAAGAAATGATACATTGTTTAAATAAGCGGGCAGCCTGATGCACAAAGTATCCTTGCATAACCACGGTCACATAGCTCAAATAAGTGTGATAAAGGCAAACCTTACACTAGAATACCTATGTTCAAATAAAAGCAATAAAATATTTAATACCTGTGTTTACCACGAACATTACTATCTTTGAACCGATCATCATGCATATAGAATGCACCAGAAGTTGGAACAGCAAACGGTTCATTCTCCTTCTTTTCTTCCTCACCTTCATCTTCACCTTCATCTTCCTCTAAAGCATCCCGGCCTTCATCCTCTCCTCCCACCGATTTTGCCTCCAAGACCTTGCCTTCACCATTGGCAACGACACTAACTTCTTTTTCCTCCTCCTCATATTGACCGTTACTGACTACTCTTTGCTTTTCCTCGTACACCTCTTGCTCATCATAATACTCTTCGTCATCTTCATCTTGATCTTGTTCATCATCGTACTCCGCTGCTGCACCTTGACCATCGGATTCAGCCTCAGAATCAACGATTCCAGGCCTAGAAGTTGGTGATCTTCTCTCCTCCTCGAAATCTTCGTCGTCGCTGGCTTCTCTCCTTCGCATCTTTAATGAAATTTTGGCTTCTTCTGGATCACTCTCGTATTCCGTCTCTTCTTCTACTTCACCCGCCATCTTGACCAATACAATTAAACCCTAATTTCTTTTTCAATCGTAGTGAAAACTCTCGCTTAATTAAAACCCTAACTTGTCCAATCGAACAAATCACGAACGAACCCTAGATTTTGATGATTTTTTTGGAAAGTGAATGAGATTGATATGAATTATACTTCTCTTCAGATTTAGATTTAGATTAGAAGTGTTTAAATAGGTTGGGGAGTTTGGTCAACAACAAGTCGGGTAAAAATGGGGATTGGGTCTTGACATAGGAGAAACAATGGGAGTCTTTAAAAGATTCCTGATGTAAATGCCTTATTCTTGCATTTTAGGAGCGGCTTTTCTGACATATGTCATAACATAGGCCAAGGGAGTATTAATTATCTTTATCTATCAATTAAATTCAATGATTCTCTTATTTATTTATTTTTTACTTACTTTAATTAATGTATATATGAAATTATTATTTCTAAAAGTATATTTAAGAGAATAAAGTAAGCCTATAAAAAATTTTAATGCTCTTAACCTATGATATTGTGGCATAGATTAGAAAAACCCTTTTAGAAGACCATGGAGTTTATCTTGCTTTTATAGGGGCATTTTGGACAAAGCACTTGCATTTAGGTTCCTAATCAAACATAAACACAATGAGACCATTTTTATTGAGTTGGTTTAGTATATATTTATTGTATTAAAATAATGACTTATAATCTTTAAAATGGTTACTTATAATTATAAAGTGGTTAATAAGAGAAATAGCCTAGTTATACCAATTTTCGGATATCAACTATCTGACTTTTCTCCAACTACTTCTAAGGGTTAAAGTTCGGTATGCAATTTGGTTTTTTTCATAAAACCAAATCAAATTAAATTTATTTTATTCATTGATTTTTCAATTTAATTTAAACCAAATTGAGTCCCAATCTTAAACCAAATTACTTTGTTTTAGACTTTATTTAGTTCAATTGAAACTTGAATTATTGAATTAAGACTTATTTTTGTTGTAGAAACGCTTAAGTTATTTTTGTTAGTATTGCCAAGACGCCAATTAAAGTATTCTTTATGCATGTTGCGTTGCACAAGATTCACTCATCTAGTAGTTTGGCTTAATGTAAAAAGTGAGCTTCTAATTTCATTCAACTTAGAATTTCGGTTATTTGAATTTTAGTAGGCTCAAATGAAATCTAAACCAAAATAATTTGGTTTTGACAATTTCAATCCAAAACTAAATCAATTTATAAAAGTCCAAACCATATTTTTCATTTAATTTTGATTGATTTGGTTTGCAATTTTTATCCGAGTTCCTTTCACCCTACTGATTTTTCCTTTCATAGTGACACGGGTTTGATTCTTTCATTGTCGTATGAAATATACATATATTTATAACTCTAACCTCCATTTTCTTTGAATTTTTGATCAAGTGATGCTCAAATAACTAAAATTGTCCAATCTAATTTCATAAATACTCCAATTTACTTAAGTTTGGAAATTTTTGGAACAACAAAAGGTCAATAGAATCGTTAATATTGTCTACAACTCTATAGTGGTTGACATTATAGGTGTTCGTTAAGCAAGATATACGGGATGGAAAATTGTCTAGAAGTATAATTGTTCAAATTATGGTAGTAGGAAAATGAAAGAGAAGAGGACTCAGAGTAAAATATTCACTAGTTATTGATTTAAGCAACAATGAAGACGAGCTAAAGAGGAGCATTGTTGCTTTCATGTGAAGGTTACATTCAAGTTGTCATCTCATCAGTCAAAACAATTTCGCCTCCTATACCCTCATTTCATTATGGACACCATCTAATGAACATACTCTTCAAACAATCTTTTCACCCATATCCATTGTTTAAACTCAAAACAAACAAAAATAAAAACTAAAATATCAATAACAAAAGTAATCACAATATAAACAAAAGTAATCACAATCTAATACAAACCCTATCATAACTTTGGAGGATAATTTCCTAAAATAAACTCGGTAACCTAATGACCTGCTATAACAAGTTTTATTTAAAAAAAAGATAAATTAAAACAAAATGTCAAAAAACATGTTAAAAAATGTTGAAAAAAATTTCTGATTTTTTTTATTATGTAAATTTTCAAATTTTTTCTCTAATTTTACATTAATTTTTCAATTTACCTTTTTGGTAAATTACCTACTATAGCAGGTTATTGAGTTACCCAAGTTTACTTTAAGAAAATACCCTCTAAAATTGAAATTATTTATGGTTAATCAATATGTGGGATTATTGTAAAAAAATAACTAAAAAGTTAGATTATTCTAGGTAATTTTCCTAATATTAATTAAAAATTGATTGGCATGATTAAATACTAATACTAGCCTTACTAAACTATGTTTAGTATGTCTAATTTAGTTTATATCTATTATTACATTTTATTTATATATATTTATACACTTACACGTCTATGTATTGCACGGGTGTATATACTAGTAATATATATTTACAAGAATTTATTTATTTCTTTATTCTTGAAACATCAATCTAGCTACATGTAGACATGTATTTCATCGATTTCATAATATTTGCTATATTTTCTATTTTTAACAATTTTATATTACTTGCTATATTTTTATTTTTAATAATAAAACAATCATATAAATATCTACTTTACTTCTGTTTTTATCCTATTCTATATTTTATTAATTTTTTTCTCTCTTCAATTAAGAATTAAAATGAAAGATATAATTATAATTTATATGTTGTGCGCACCTTTTCTTAATTCCTGTGCTCATGCAAAGAGGAAGTAGATTGTAGGGAGTATTTTAAGAGTGGGTGGCATACGGCAACACGGTGTGTCCTACAACACCATATCAAATCAAAGGCTTCAAAATTTGATTATCGGGACTCTAACCCTAGCGTCACTACTCACTACCGAGAACTGAAAAATCCCCAATCCAACACTCTCTACTCCACCTGCAAATTCCTCTTTGTAAGTTCCCTTTAAGTTACTTCTATTTTTCCTCCATTAATTTTCAGTTCTTATACGTTACCAAACGTTTCTTGAAGTTATTTCCACCATTATCATGATTTTAGTTTCATGGGTAGTCTTTATTTGGTTCATATACGCTATTATTTGTAATTGTTTGATTACTGTAATTGGAAATGATTTTTGATCTGTTGTTTCAATTGTTTGTTTGATTTCGCGTACTGTTTGTTTTCTTTGTTTGGGCAGTATTAGTAACTAAATTAAGCTGTATGCGCTTCAAGATTGTTGTTGCACACGCAATTACAAATTGATTCATTCCCTTGCTATAATAAATTTCCTTTTTCTGGAATTCTAGATAATGTTAAGTTAATTTTTTTGAGCTTGTTTTCTAGATAATGTTTGGTTAATTTTTCCCTTTTTTTGGTTGGGAATAAGGGTTAATACCCAAAATTGCTTTAATTTTTCCTGGACAGCTTTGGATTTCAAGTAAGATTTAAGAATTAAAGAGTTTAATTGACATAAGGAAAATTAACTGATAGAGTTTGAATACATTTTGTGTTGAATTGCAAAGTAAGTATTTACAACTATATATAGAGAAAGCAAATAACCTACCAAAGGAAACTAAGGCCACGGTATAATCAAGGATTATGCCTACAATTGTAGATAAGAATCATTAACTACTAAAAAAATAATTGACCGTAAGAAAGGTCAAGAAAGGCTAAATATAAGAGCTACAAATAAGGGAAGAGGATAACTACTAGCTATGTACAAGGAAATTTGATTATCTCTTAACATTCCCCCGCAAGAGGGATGGTCAAGAGACGAGGTCGATCTTGGAATAAAAGTTGTTAAACCGGGAGATAGCAAGAGGTTTAGTAATGGCTTTTGCAAGCTGATCATTGCCGAAAATGTGCCCCCGCAACATGGACGACCGATGGGAAAGTTCAATATTTAAAGATGATTTGTGGTTGTAATAAGAGAACTTTGATAATGACATTTTTTTTGAAAAAAGAGAGAGTAGTGGGTGGGTTTCTCCATAAGAGTTTGGAAAAATAATTTTATGCTTGACAACACTAGGTACTAGGTAGATAAACTACGGGTTGTCGTAAATGGTTTTGTTTCTCCGTAAGGGGTGTGGAGATAAAAAATAATAGTTGGCTATCCTTGATAGAGAGACTACATGGTGCGGAATTATATATGGATTTATTTAATTCTTCGTATGGGGTTTGGAGAAAAAAAAATAATAGTTGGCTATCCTTGGTAGAGAGACTACATGGTGCCGAATTATGGATTCGTTTCTCCGTAAGGGGTTTGGAGAAAAAAATGATAGTTGGCTATCCTTGGTAGAGAGACCACATGGTGTTGAAAGGTTTTGAGTGGAAGTTTGATTTGGGTTTGAAACTATCTGAGAGGGAAGTTGAATATGGTCACCGTCATTTGTCGGTGTTAACAAAGGGTTCTGATGGTGTAGCCATGGTAGTAACGGAATCGGAAAAAGTTAGATCAATAGCTCATGATATCATAATAGAGTTTGTATACATTTTGTATTGAATGGCAAAGTAAGTATTTACAACTATATATAGAGAAAGCAAATAACCTATCTAAGGAAACTAAGGCCACGGTATAATCAAGGATCATGCGTACAATTGTGGTTAAGAATCATTAACTACCAAAAAATATAATTGACCGTAAGAAAGGTCAAGAAAGGCTAAATATAAGAGCTGCAAATAAGGAAGAGGATAACTACTAGCTATATACAAGGAGATTTGATTATCTCTTAACATTAACACCTTATAACTATCTCTTTCTCTTTTATTGATGGACACAATTGTCATTTTTCTTGCAATTCTGATTCCCACCCCAATATTTTTCCCTGCTTCTAATTTGTTAGAATTTTGGTTCTTTGAGGCCCTTTTAGCGACCTAGCATGGTTTTTTATGTCTCTGTATTTTGGTGACTTAGCATGTAGCATAAGCTTTTTTTTTATTCAAGGGTAGGCTAGAGAATCCTACTGGCAAGGGGGAAAGGGAAGTAAACGTTCGTGTAGGTGGTGAGAAACGAACTCCTGTCATAAGGGAGAAAGGAAAACCTCAAACACTAGGCTTATCCATGATTCTCAACATTAACCTTTTTTAACTATCACAATAAGTAGCTCTTTCAAGCATAATACATTGGTTATGATGATGATGATGAGTGGCTCTTTCTGAATTTTATTAAAAAAATTGTATAGTATTCCACTAAATCTATTGCAGTCTTGCAGAGACTAAACCATTGAGTTCTGCATATTTTCTTGTGCTGCTAATGGTAGTGTGGAGATTATATTAATTTTCTCATATCTGGCATTCCTCTGTTGTGTTTTGTGAACTTGAGGATTCTTCGTTGTTGGTTATAAATGATCTTTCGATTGTTTGATCACACATTACATTGTTTGTGTAGAATCTCGCGTTATTGTTTGTCCAACATTACATCACATTTGGTGCATAAGCTAATCCTTCAAGTCTTTGAGGATGTTGAATATATTTTAAGTTTTAATATCTAGCTTTTCTTTAGTGCTTTACGAGCTTGTGGGCATTATTTATTGTGGGCCACTTGAGAAATTTCAAATTCTAATGGCGTTGCTTATGAGAGCATCCTGGAAAATTGATTGCAGATGACCTGGTCACTGTTGCAATATCTTGACCATCAGTAATATTATTTGTTGATATCACTGTATCAACCACTTTGCTATTGTCTAGAGTCTTCAGGTAATAGTAAGTGTCTATCTCAATGAGTGTAGGAAGTCACTATTTGGGGTATGTTCTCTTGATATCTTCTATGTTGGAGTCTCTTTTTCATGGGCTTTTCTTCTTTAGCGCGTAACATCGGGGAATCAGAAGATCAATGGAATAAGTAGTTGAGTAATTCAGTCCAATATAATTTCTGTACCCTTAAAATAGCATCTGAACACAAGTCAAAGAAATAAAATTTTCCAATGGGTTTCGAACAGGTCTTTCTCATCATCACTGGCCTGTGATACCAGAATGTGACCATACTTCCTATCAATCATTATAGCCAATCATCTGTTTCTTTACAAACATGATGCATGTTCTTGAGGTAAGGTGCACGATCACAATCTGAGTTTTCAAATATATATAACAGTTTCTCTGATAAGAGAATCTGGGACATTAAAATATGTGCACTCCCTTACTTTGGTGGTGGTTTGATTGATTAACATTAAGTATGGCTTGGTCAACCTGGTTTCAGAAACAAGGGATTCAAGGGATCCACCACATGAAATTATTTTTCTATTGTTTCTTTTTTATGGACTCCTTCATGTTTCCTAACTAATGCTTTCACCATATGGTGGCTGGCTGGCTGCTAAGTAGGTGGCACTGAGTCGGGTACAAGGACACAAATGGACAAGGGGATGGGAATGAAGTACCCGTGCTACTTAGGCTGCTATATTGCAATCTAAATTGGTTTCTTTTTCAAAAGTTCTACAACAAAAGCAACTTTTTTTTTCCTTGAATAAAATGGTATTTGGTTACATAATCAACTTACGTTAAAGTCTCTCTTTTTTTATGGAATGAATGTTTTATTTTATACCCTTGTGAAAAATGTTTCTCTGACTCAAACTCCTATTTAATATTTTTTTGTATGCTTACTTGTGTCAAGTCAAAGATATTGTGCTCTGTTTGTGCTTGTTGTTTGATCTTTTGATACTTTTTTTTGACATTTTTGGATGGTTTAGGATATATTATGGGTTTTAAATGTCTTGCTCAACTACAATTCATTTGTGCTCTTTTTTGTCCCAAAATACTTCAGTAGTAAACAATGATGTAGCATTTCAAGCTGACTCGTCTCTTGAATACCTTTTCATGCAGTCTTTGTCATTTTATTGGTATTTTTTTGGCTCCAATGGGGGACGAAAATCAGCCTTCTAAGAAAAGAGCCGCTGGTAGAGAATTATCTCGAGATAATCCTGGTGTTGATGATGAGGAAGAAGTTGATGAACAGGCGACTGGAACTTTCAAGAAAGCCACTGAGGAGGTGCTGGCCACAAGACGAATTGTGAAAGTTCGTAGACAACCAACACCTACAGCACCTTCTGCTCCTTCATCCAATCCCTTTGCTGGCATTCGTTTGGTCCCTCCCGCTCCCGCTCCCGCAAAAGCTCAAGCTGCTGAAGATAAAACTAGCAATGAAGATGCAATCACCAAAAATGCTAACACAGAGTCTGAAGTGAACAAAGTAGAGTCAGAAGAGAAAACCAATGAAGATACAACAGAAGCTAATGCAGCAGACCCAGATAATAAAGTGCCTACTGAGCAAGTATCTGCAGTCACTCAACCTGATGACACTGTTGATAAGGCTGCTGAGCTTAAGCCAAATGACGAGGTAGGAGCTGACAGCAATTCGGAGAAAGCAGTTGAAGGGGAAACTGCTGTTGAAAAACAAGCTGAGGGCGACGTGGTTGAGAATGATGATACAAATGAGAATGAAATACCTGTTGCAGGTGGGAATAGCAGTGCTACTTTGAGTTCATTTCAGCAACTTTCGAACAGCCAGAATGCGTTTACTGGACTTGCTGGTACTGGATTTTCATCATCGACATTTTCATTCGGGTCTTCCCTTCAAAAAGATGGGTCTCCTTCACAATCATCCCTTCCCACCTTTAGTTTTGGTGCGTCAAATAACGGCAGTACTTCACTTTTTGGTTCAGTGCCGACAGGGACTTCCATTGGGACCAAGACTGAGAACCCTGTATTCCGTTCCATGCCAGAGGTACCAACAGAAACAGGTGAAGAGAATGAAGAAACAGTTTTCTCCACCGATTCTGCTCTTTTTGAATATCTTGATGGTGGTTGGAAAGAACGTGGAAAAGGAGAGGTAAAGGTGAATGTGATGAAGGGCGATGCTGAGAAAGCTCGGTTGGTGATGCGGGCTAAGGGAAATTTGAGATTGATTTTGAATGCTTGTCTATTTCCAGATATGAAGCTCACGAAGATGGACAAGAGAGGCGTCACCTTTGCTTGTGTGAATATTGCTATGGAGGGCAAAGACGGCTTATCAACATTTGCTTTGAAGTTCAAAGACGGTACAATCATGGATGAATTTTCTTCAGCCGTTTCAGTTCACAAGGGTACAAGTACAACTGCTACTGCACCAGCTCTTAAGACTCCAGAAAATTCTCCGAAAGCCTCTGATGATTGATAGATTTAGATGCTTCTGCTGTGTTGCCATAGTGCAAAAACGCGGTTTGCAAAAAGCGTAAAACCTTGCATAGACGAAGAAGTAAGAGGGTTTATTAAGAAATTTTGTTCATTGTGGAATGTTGTTGGACGCCGGTTCCGGGGCAAATGTTGAAAGACATTTACTCCCCCATTTTGTTGTGGGAGGTACTTGTAAACTTAGTTACTTGTATTCCGGAAGGTTGAATACTATGTAAGGTTTTCTGAAATTGTTACTAAATTTGAACTTAGGAAGGTCAGTTGTGAATGATGTTAATCATCTTATTTGCTTGCTTTATTTGATTGGATCGTCCGATCTTTTGAGTTACATATTTTTGGTGTAAATTCAAAGGGCTGGCGAGAGCGATAACATATGTTAGTTTTATTCTGTTACCGGTTATGCTTAGAAAGTCAAGATTGTGAACCAAAGTGGATTTTAAGAAATAAACTACCCTATTTCTATTATTGTGAACCAAAATGAACAATTATGATTTAATTTTTTTTTCCAACGCTATGATATTGTTTCTCTTTTGTTTGATGTTAGTAACAACGAATAGAAAATTTACGTTTTTGACCAGTTTCTTTCTTTGCTTTAAGTAACAACGACATAACTGACCTTAGGCTTAGATATGAAGACGCTTATTTTGGGAATTAAAATTTTTCAAATTTTATTTTAGGAATATTTTTGTATAATAAGTTTATTTTTTTCATTTTTTCAACAATATACACCAATTTTATTGTTTTGCTCATTTTTACTTAAATTGCCTTTTTTTTCAATTTTCTACTTAAATCACTTTATTCTACCATTTAAATGGAAATATGCACACGCAATGTATTGTTATAACATTGCTATAAGCATTTATTGGGTATTCGGTAGAACTCGGGAGAAAATTTAAAGTGATTTAAGACAAATTATCAATAAAATGAACCAAATAAGATAAGTTTCAACTTATTTTCAAAAGTAAGCGTGAAATTTTCAAACCTGTGGTTTAGGTCTGTTCGCAGTTAGTAACTGCGAACAGGTCAAAAAAAAATACAATACCTGTTCGCAGATACTAACTGCGAACAACTTTGACTTAGGGAAAATGAGAACAAAGGGAGCTGTTGTGCGTATTTGTGGAGCTAGCTGTTCGCAGTTACTAACTGCGAACAGGTCAAAAAAAAGTCAAAGCTCTTCGGAGTTAGTAACTGCGAACAACTATTGTGTTTTTTTTACCTATTCGCAATTACTAACTGCGAACAGATCCAAACCATAGGTTTCGAAATTTCACGCTTACTTTTGGAAATAAGTTGAAACTTATCTTATTTGGTTCATTTTATTGATAATTTATCTTAATCATTTCAAATTTTCAACTCGAGAAGCGTTTGTGAATCGTGATGATCTAACCCCTTATGATGAAGAAGCCTAATGCCTATCTTTTACTTAGATCCTCCACCTTATTCAACATGCTAAAAGTTATAATCTTTTGCTAAGAAATAGGAGTTTTAGTTGTTGATCAATGTGGTGGGATGAAGAAGCCTCTATTGTTAAGGAGCGTGGAAAGGGGATTTCAATGGGTTCAATTGAGTGAGTTTTGAAAAGTCATAGTAATATCGTGGTGTGAATTATGATGAAGAATCCTTCATCTTTGAGTAGCTAGAAAAGGGAATTTCAATAGAGGAAGGTAACTAGAAAAAGAATGAAGGTGAAGATTTAAAATAACCTAATAGACACATATTAAAATAACGGTGATTTACATGTCTTTTGTTAGTTAGTAGTCTTTAATTAAGGAAAAACTTTTTTAGGTAGCTTTTGATAAAATAAAAGTTTAAGTATTTTTTTACAAAAATCATATTTTTATAGGTGATTTAACTTATCAAGAAACTTTTCAAAGTAAATTCAAAGATTTTAGCAATCTCTTTTTTGCAATTTTACATCATATATTGGCTTGACCATCAAGATTTGACAATATAATACTTGTTTCTTAAGACGATATATACTTCCTCTGAAATACTTACTAGTTACTATATTATGATTATTAACACGTTAAATTTTATTCTATATATTGCGGCTAATGTTTATTAGAAAAAATATAGTGAAAAGGATCTTACTTGAATCATCTACTAACATATTTTTCATAATATTAACTTTTTATGATTTTAGTTATGCATGATTAAATATATAAATAATCAAAATAATGCACTGAATTGAGTAAAAAGTCAAATATAACAAGTATAATGAAACGGAGAAGTAATATTTAATAGTTTCTTCATACGTGATATCTGATTTACAAACTCAATAAAACTACACGGTATGATAAGCCTTCTTTTAAAACTTTCGATTCGATAAGTTGTAGTTGTTCACTTTTGAAACTTCAAATGAGGGAATCACAAATGGCATCTACAATGATTTGTAACTGAAACTGAGTTCATGAAATTAATTTGATTGTACTTTCTAATTTTTTTTATTAGAGGATGTGTAGAGAATAACATTTGAATTATGTATTTGTTAAGGAGAGAATCAAGAAAAAATGAACCTTAACAAGCTATTTTCTGATGTTGCTCAATATTGTTGGAACATCGTTTTATTATAATAAAAAAAATAAATTAATCAGAAAAATTGTATATGTATAAATAGATTTAACTCAAGTGTTTCCCTAATATAGTTATACAAACAACTTATGACAATAATCCTTTAAATTACCATTACTCTTAACATATACATTATATTCCCATTTTTCTCCTTCCACTCCTCATCCCAAATGCCATCTAAATTCCTAACAATTTATTGGATAAAGATCAAAAAGAGACGCAAAACGAGGGTGAAGAGATGGAAGGAAAAGAAAAGAAAAGGAAATTACAAAAGAATATTTCTTAGTTTATTTAGAAGGAAAGGAAAGAAAAAGTAAGAGGAACAGTTTCCTTACGAATATTTTCACTTTTGAAAAGGTTTGATTCGTGAATTTCATCGTTGTATTTGAATAACATTTTTGGCACGAGAGGTGAACGCAGGGAAGAAGTGGATAAATTGTTATATAAAATTTCCCAATGTTAAAACTTAAGAGTATTTATTTTGTTTATAACGTGAAGGACTCATTCTTCCAGTTCTCTTTCTTCCATTTTCCTTCTCTTATTTTGTTGATATTCAATGAGAAAAACACAATCCCTGTCCCTCCCTCCCTTCCGATCCAAATATAGCGTAAAGAAAGAAAAGATGAGCGAGCACAAAAATTTTATGTTGTGACGGTTTCACTTTCACGTAAAATGCTAAAGTAACCACTTATAACCTTAAAGTAATAAGGTTATAAATGCTTACTTTAAGACAATAACTGTCTATTGAGACAACCTAATAGTGATGGTCTGCTTGAAAATTTGAAAATTTGTGATTAAACAAATCAGTAAAAATACAAGTTTATTAACTTACTCTAATGGAACAAAACTCTATTACACGCTAAGAGAAAGGGATCAAAACAATAATCAGCTCTGCTTTTCCGGCAATGCTTTGACGACAAGCCTCTCTAGAAATCTCACTAAACTGAGCCGGATTACTTGCAAACCATATCCTTGTACTGAATCAGATGTGTAATGGACTGCTCTAACCATGACATACTACATCGAATGAGAACAAAAAAAGCTTTCTACATTCACAATGCAATTTGTATTATACTTTAGTCTTTAGGATCCTAGTAACTTTAGGGGATAGTACGAAGGCGGCCACAAAGAATGTCCTATGAAAAATAACTAAGAAACGAAAATATATATCTGGAATGTGGCCTTCGATTGGAATTTCCAGGTGCTGTAAAACCACTCGCACAAAAACCTGCAAGAAGAATAGATGAATGGTATTGTTAATATATTGTACAATCAATATAGAATAATCAAAATGGTTACGATGGATCTGGAAAGAGAAATGGAAAACAGCAAACGATCCAAATCCACCATTGTATAACAAATATTTGCAAGGATCAGCAAGTGTGATTATTCTAAAGAAACCTTACTTAAGATTGATTATACGACTCATTTTGAATCAAAAATATGAACTATTTATCAAGAGTTCATCCATGTGAATCATATTTTTGTAAAAGAAGCTATAAAAGATGCTAATTGTCCATTCAATCTCAATGTAGCCACAAATTTAAAGTCCTTTGGCTTCAGAGTATATTTAACATTAGGGGTGTTTGTTGTTTCAGTTGGCGTGTTTAACTAGTTATAACATAAATTAAACGATAGTAACACCAGTGATGCTTCAAAAGTAATTAAAAAGTCAACAGTCAATGAAAAAACAACTCACGAAGTCATAGAACTTTTTTAGTTGTCTTAAAAACTAGTTCTTCAACTCGTTTAAATTTTGGCTGTTTGACCAACCAAAAAGCTAAAAATAAAAAGTCAACAAAAAAGTCATTAGCCAAAATACCCTATAGTAAAATTCTCACTATCATAATATCATGTGTGCTTACTTATGTGATGCTTCATATAATAATGTTTGCATTCAATGGTCTATCAAAAACCACCTTTTACAAGGGTAAGATTGAGTACATTTGATCCTCTGACTCGCCTAGGGAGTCACTTCATACTATTGGGGTAATGGAACATTGTCTGAAAAACAACAGCACTACCACAAAACTACAGCACTACAACAAAAGACAGGCTCACAAAAGTTAAATACTTACCTCAAAGCAAGGATGTACAGAGTCAAAACCAGCAGTTTCACAAGGGACTTTATGGATGTTGAGTAAGCACTGCAATATCAACACAAGCACACGTCACACCACATACTAATGTAAAGAACTACAAATAGGATGTTATGTCTCTGCACATAAATTAAACGACAGCAACACTAGTGAGCAGAGTAGTACGAAAGCGAGCAAATATTTTAGTCAATTCTAGAACAAATTATGGAGGGAGGGAACCACCTTTTTCTCATAGTGATGACTGATGAACTATGACTCAAAATTGTACGTTAACAATTGACAACCACTCAAATTGTACGTTAACAAGAAAATTCAATGCATTCATGTGGAAAACAAAAACTATAATAATAACACAAAAAAACCACTCGGGTCAAAGCAGTGACAAGGTCAAGGAAAGAAAATTCAGCAACTGCACTTTAGAAAAGGAAAATGTCTATTAATCACCAGAGACAAAATTTGGATTTCAACATTGGCCCAACCAGTTGCCCTAAGCTGATGGAGTACCGTCATTATCCGTACCCCATTCTTCAGTTTCGTTACCATTGACGAGCACAGCACCATCGTTAGAATCAGCATCTACAACAACACCCTCTTCTTGACCTTCATCCTCTCCATTCTGCTCATGAAACATTGGAATTCATGAGAAGGATTGCTCCATAAAATTACATAGAAAATTTGCCAAGAAAGGTTAACAGTTTATCACATTGAAGTTACACTCTGAATTTGGCAAAAGATATAACAAAAAGATCGAGCCATTCTCCACGAATCATATGTACGGTAAAAACTCTGAGATTACGGAACAAATCAAAATATTAAGAAATACACAAAATGCCAATACCTCGTCAACATGCAGCTTGGTATCTACGTGTACTGTGTCCGTGTCTCCATTTTCAAGAGGTTGATCTTCCTCTATCTGCATGCTCTTAAAAGCTTCAACAAGATCGGTTTTTGATTTCTCAGCATATTGCAAATATTGCTCAGCAGGAGGAAAGTTGCCTCTGCAAAAGTTGTTAAAAGGTGGATGAATTCAGTGAGTAGTTCATCACTAACTTAATCCATAATCAGTGTTTCAAAACAGGGAAAATTTAATAATTTTACCTTGTTTCAGCAACTTTGGACTCAACAGCAAGAGCAATTTGCCAATCATCAAACAAATTAGGATACTCCTCAGGATCTGCCAAAGATTCTGCAGCCTTTGGATTAACCTATAGCAACATCATATGAGCCTATGGGGTTAAAACAATACCAAACCAGTTCTACAATTGATACATTAATATAAATAAGTGTAGCTTAAATTTAAACCAGTCAAACTCCAAACATTCTATCCGTAAACAATGACTATACAGATCCACTACCTGAATTTTCTAATTTTAGGGAAACTATACAAACTATATGTACTAACACTACTTTCAGGAGACGAACTTGCACAACAACTTGATTTAATGAATGCATCCTTAATTGTCTCTTCTAAGGATCCAATATCCAATCAAATTGTCTTTATAATTAACTTCAATGGATAGTCATTTGACTATCAATGTCTTGTATGTAGTATCAGCATGCTTACATAAACTTATAGACCAATCATATCAAGGGGAATGCAAAGATGTATCCCAAATTTCCTATCAGACCCTTTATAAAAAGGCAGATCATAATTTGGGTCCATGCAAATTTCTAAATTTATTCAAGTTTTAAAAAAAAACAGCAAACTGAATGAAATGTCAAGCTTTTAATTTATTTAGCAGCAAATATACAGATGTGTATGCAATGACAAACAACTAACCTTGTTCAAATCCTTTCTCCATAATGCAACAATTTCTGAAACTTTACTAGGAAGATAAGAACGTGCCATCAAAGCAGCCTCGGGTATTCGGTTACTATAGAAAGAATCAAGTTCAGTGTGACATCAATTAGAAGCGAAGACAAACAGAAAACATTCACATAAGCAATTTTTAAAGTAAAAAATCTTGAATACCTGTCTACCAATAGCTGAATACATTCTTCCCGCTTACCCAACATGAACAAGCATAGGAAAGCAACATTGTTTTTTCCATGCTCTTTAGCTTGGGAAGCAAGTTTTGCGATTCCCTCAGCATCTCCGATTGAAGAATAAAGCAGCAACATGCCACTAAAATCCATTGCATGCTTCAGGCACTCCTCTGCCATTTCAAACTGCACATAGAAAAGACAATGAGCCAAAGAAACAAATTTTCAACTCCAGCAAACTAACTCTGAAAACTAATAGCTCGTCAATATCAATATGATCAGATCAGGTTTCAAAAATGCTTTCCATTTTTATTTATTAATATGAATTTTACGGTTTAGATATTTTCATACAAATTACAGGTCTAATACATGGCAAGAATGACCAATTTCATTCCTATTTCCAAATTCCCACTACCACAAATGATACTCCCTCCAACCCTAAACGATTTCCACTTTGTCATTTTGGATCGTTCCAAGTGACATAATTCACCTTGTTCATCCTAATTTTAATATTTTGTTAAGGCTTATGGCCCCATATATTTTCCACTAACTTTATTTTAACATCTTTATATTGTTTATAGTCCCCACATGTTTCCCATTAGCTTTATTTAAACATTTTTTAATAATTGTGTTCCACATATTTTTCTACTAACTTTATTTTACAAAAAATTTAATGCTCATGGTCTCCACTTTTTCCATTAACTTTGTTATTAAATAAAATAATAATCCACCATCTTAAAAATTAACATTTCTTATGAGAACATCAATAGGGAAACAAGAGGAGTAAATCAATAGCCTTAAAGGATGTCCAAAGGTAGAACATTCTTCAGTTCTCATGAATAAACTCTCACAAAATGAAGAATTTTATTTGAACTACAAATACTAATATTGATTACCTTTCCTGTCGACATGGCCAATTCTCCCAACTGCTTCCACTTTGACTCACTTTGAAGTTCTGTAGCTATCTCCTGCACAAAACATGCACAATGAGTAATCTTGAATTATTGTGTTCAACAAAGTATATCCAGTACCATATACCTTCGCAGCTTCTAATTTGCCAAGCTGAATGGCAAGCTCAAACCTATAATCAGGGTCAGTTGCCACTTCAAGAGCCTCTGCGACCATACCACGTGATTCAAGGAAACGGGCCACACTGGAAATGTCAACAAGTTAAATTTTTCAGTAAAAAACAGCATACTTTTGTCAAAAAAAGCAATTGGAAATAAAAAAAATTGAAATCGACTCATGCTTTGTTTCAAAAAATTTGACACGCAAAGATGGGGCATGAAAAACACCTCCAAAATAATTTTATATGTAAAAACTGACCTATTATGTTGCTCCTTTGGAATTGTAGGCAAAATTACATTGGCACGTTCAAAATCCCCACGCATTACAAGAGTCTTGTATTCAATCAAGCTAAGGAGTAATGTGTATCCTATCACACTGCACGAAAAGAGTATTAATGATTTATTAAAAGGAATTGGTGATTCAGTTAAAAATTTTGTATAAAAGGTTTCATAAAAGCTTACTTGAATTCTTTGTCAATAAGATATACACGACTTTGACTTGCAAGGTAGCCCAATAGGTACATTGGACGGTCCAAGTGAAACATTGTCGTTACCTGAAAATCATAACAATAACGTCAAGGCAATTTCTCGGGGAAGACTAGTTGAGTGACCCCACAAACAAATATTCAAAATTAAATTCTAGCTGGCTATACCTCACCACCAACACAGTAATTAAGCCTCCAGGAGGAATTATTGTATAGGAAACAATCTCCAACCCATATTCCTGTCCTCACACGTTCATTTGTTTCATGTAGAAGCTCAAAGGCATCCTCCACACCTTGTTCATCAATCGGCCTTCCACTATCCAGGTGGGAAGACACAACATCACGCTGTAATCAATAAATAGTCACACCCACTGTTGCTTAGAAGCACTCACAGCATATAAGCCTTCAAAAACATTGAAAGTGTAAAAAATGATATAAGTGAGAATGAGGATCAAAAACGCAGTCCTCACATTATACTTGAGGATGTAGAAAGATGAGTCGCTAGCAATAGCTACCAAATCACCGCTATCAGCCCAGTAGAGATTCTGTGACGATGAATACAAAAAATTAGATATTAGAGTGAGCATCTGTAACAGGACAATGATAATTGAAAGCCACATGAAGTACCACATAAAAACAACATGAATATATCACTTACTTTAACATTGACATCAATCCTTCGAATAAATCTGCAGTCAGCCCAGTCATAGAAGCAAATGAAATCATTAGAACACATAGCCAACAAAGTTCCACCATAAATCCGCTCTGCAGAAAAAGTTGGTCTGATACTCTTCTTCTCCTGCAAACCACCATGAACCAACTCAGCAATCAAACATCTTATTGGAATCAAACATTAGATGGGGGAAATTCTAGTTAAGATTCACGCAAGGTTTTGGTATATTATAACATAAAGCAGAGATCTCTGAAACAGCGATTTAGAACTTCTGAACTCATGGAATCAATGAGAAAGAATCAAGACCATCATCAAATGAAATATACAATACACTGAGCAGAAATGACTAGTAGACAACAATGTACAAAACATATAATAAGAACCTGGAAGTTTTTGCTGAAAATCTTGATCTTGGAAGTGCTTTCTCTAACAGCATATTCTCCATCAGATGACCAGACAAACTCCAATGCTGAACCAAAAGACCTATTCCTCCAAGCAACAGCAGTATATATGATGTACTCTCCATCTCCACAAACCACAACAAACCTCCCATTTGGGTTGTGCTTTAAGTACTGCAATATCAATGTCATTATGTAAAGATAACCAAACTATTTTATCAAAATGGTGTGCCACCTAGGTATCTTGACATTAAACCTTCAATACAGCAGAATAATTAACATATATCATGTAACATGATAATGTATCATCATCCCTTCAAAAAAAAAAACAGAATTGAAGTTCAAATAATGCCATTTAAATGGATATATGCCTCACCTGTGGGTAAAGATCACAGGAACCCAACTCCTTGACTGCCAATGGCAACCTTTCACCATCTGTCACCTAAGAACACAAGTAGACAAGAGAATTACAAATCCATCAAAGAATTCGAATTGAAAACTCATCTTAGTTGGCAATCCAGTACAGTGAGAGGCAAAGATTTCAAACCTCGTAACCAGCACCAACACGCCTGATATCCACAGTTTGGATCTCGTTATGCTTGGCCCAAATTATTTTTCCACTATTATCCATACTAGCAACAGGTATTTCACGACCCATCTTAACCATGATGGTCCCTTCGTCATATCCTATCACAACGCTAAATAAAATCGAAAAATATTTAGATCATGAAACAACATACCTTCTGTAGAATAACCAAATAAGTAACTATAACATCAAAGCTTCATTGCACAGTTAAAAGTATTTTACTTGATAAATATAGATGGACAGAAAAGAGGTTCATAAGCAATGGTACAATTACAAATAAAAATACACAAAGTTTTACTGTATAATATCATGTTCATTACACCTGTACCTCAAGTTGTAATTAAACTGAAGCAATATTAAGAAGTGCTTACCGACGGGAACCCTTCATGTATCCTATAGCCCAAACCCTTTCAAGACCATAGTTTAAAGTATTCTCTAGCCTGCAAAGAAATCAAAGAAAAAAGACACAGAAGTTTTAATGTAAAAATGCAAGCACTATAGATTCAGGAGAACATAAAGTTCCAATTTGAACACTATAAATAGCCATACAAATAAAACTCAGAAAATAAGTGACAAGTTCAAATGTCTGTGAACACGTATTATAGATATTATTAGGAAAAGCATCAATATGTACACTTGAAGCATCAATATGTACACTTATAGATAGAATTAGTTAAAAGATAAAATGACGTTACGAGCTATATGAATCCAGCTATTCATACTGCACAGAATCCTCAAAATAGCAGCTGCTAAGTGCTTTGCCTCACATCCCCACAACAAGGAACTTTACTTATCTTTTGGAATTTCAAGTTAATAAAAGATCTAGGTGTCATTTATACATCAATTCCATTTCCAACTATAATTCAACAAATGAAACCCAAACCCCAAAAAATTTATTTCACAGTTTGTCTGTTTCACTTGAAGAGAAAAAACTAAAAGACTAGGAGACCAATCACGGACAATAAGCAGTCAAAAAGATCTCAAGAAATAACTATTTTCATTGACTATTATGAAAAAAAAAAAAAAAAAAAAGCACCCCTAGACCAAAAAAGGAAAGGCTTGGAGAATGAAGTGCAACCTACAATTATCGAACAGAATTCCTCCAAGATTAAACCAATGACTAGAAAAAAAAATTATGAATCTAATAGAAATTTCACCTGTATGTAGTGGAATGCCATATACGAACTGTTCCATCCTCAGAACCAGTTATAATTATGGGAAGTTCAGGATGAAAGCACACAGCAGAAACATTATGTGTGTGCCCTTCCAGAGTTTGAACACAGCTTTTTGTCTGATAGTCCCAGACCTGAAAGGAGGAAAACAAACATTTAGATGCTAACTGAGCAATGAAAACAAGACTAAGCCCCAGAATAATGTAAAAACCTTGGCCGTATGGTCATCGGAACCAGTAATCAAGTAAGGTTTGTCACCGCCAGTAAAGTAGTCAACACAATTTACCCCTTTAACATGAGCGTCCAAAGTAAAATTTGGATCAGGTGAGCCCAGATTCCATATCTGAACAGTATAAGCAATGCACCAACATCATTTTAGATTCAATATCAATACAGAGACAAAGCATAAAACAGCAAGAAACTCTCAATATACCTTTATGGTGCGGTCAAGGGAGGCACTAGCAAAGGTGTTTGTGTCCTTGGGGTTGAAGGTGACTTGCATCACATAGTGGGAATGCCCTTCAAATATTTGAGTGCATATCCAACCCTTTTCCCAATCCCATAGCTTAATAAGCATATCATCAGATGATGAAAGCACATACGGGAGTGTGGGATGCACAGCTACACACCTAATATAATCAGTATGTGCTTCAAATACTTTTACTTTATCCATAGTATTGTAATTGTACACACGTATAAACATGTCATCTGCCCCAGCAACAACCCATTGTTTCCGGGGAATAAACTTTGCGGATCTAACTGCAAACAGTTGCAGAAACACAATAATTTAATCAAAAAAAGATCATGGTACTTATCAAAGTAATCACATGAAAACAAAATACATCAAGAGCACAACAATTACCCGGTAATTCGCAAGCTTCAAAAGACTTTGCCATGGTCTGTAGAACACCAGATCACATTTGATGTCAGTGATAATATCATTATTTTACAATTGCTGAAAGATTATACATTAACTTGATATAAATTAAAGCACTTTCAAAATGTTTAAAGTAAACAGAAACAGACTTCAACAAAACTAAAATATAAAGGATCAATAAATGGTGAGCACAACATAGTAAGTCCCTGATGATAAAAAACTTCATGAAGATTCCAGCACATGTATGACGAGTGTCGAATATTATCCACAATGGTTTGCAGCTTTAAGAATAATTTCTTTTCGTAATCAGAAAAAAAAACTCAAAAAAGACACAAAACAGATAATAGCTTTTCATTTAAACCTTGGCATTAGTACACATTTTCTGTCGACCAGCCAACTAACTAGTGAAAACTCTACACTACAAATCTTATTTGAACGACAACCTTGGGCACGTTTCAATTTAGAAGGATAATTAGAAGTACAACAATATTCCATTACTACAGTGTCTCCTTGCTAGGTGAGATTTAGAAGCGAAGGTACGCAACCTTACCCTCATAATAACAGAGAGCTTATTTCCAATCGACCTCTGAGTGCAAACATCATCTTCCAAATCACATAAATAAGCAAACATGATTTAGCAAATCATTTTACTATAATCCATTATACTCCATAACCAATCAAGAACGGATAGTGATAAGTAAACCCTAATGACACGAGGCTCCCACGTGATGAGTTTGGAAGATAGATGTATTAGCAGTTTAGCAAAAAAAACTGAAAGAAAGACTTTCTAAAAATTCCATCTCAAGAACTTCGGTATTCGCACTTTCAATGTTCTGCCTGTCCTTGCAGAAGCTCTTACATGATCTAACTCTTCTTGTACATGGCCTGATCATTGCATCCAAAAATAGGATGCAAAAAGTCACTGGACCCCCCAAAACCAAAAGCTGGACCATTTGGCTGTACAGACCATGATTCGTAGGAAAGGAGGTATGTACTCTGATCATGGAACAGAAATAAAATTAGTGCTTGACGATTCTTTCTAGAAGCAAAAACTTTCCACCCACAAATGTGTAAAGATTAGTTGTGTTTGGTTTAAAGGAAACAATTTTCAAAAACATGTTAGGTTGGGAATGAATTTTTTTCATACAAAACCATTTTCGTTTTGCCCTTGCTCTCAACATCTCTCTACACTTTAGGGTATTTCACTAAACCATCTAAAATCTCCATTTTTCCATCAAACCAAACAAAGAAAAACTAATCTTCAATTGTGTTTCCACTACAAATGATTTGCCTCAAACCCAACATAGCCACGGTTATCAGATCAATCTCCAACCACATTTAAACATATCCTTTCACAGAGTAGCCACAATGTCGCAGAGAATAAAACAAATCAAACAGCACTGACACTCCTTCAACCACACTTAATGATATATTTCCCCCACCCCTTCATGTATATCTATACACAATTTTACCCACAATCACGTTTGAATACAACTTTAAGCAAAATCAATTGCTGCAACACGATCATCTATTACAGAATTTATCCGCTACAAAAATCAACCAAAGTATCTACATAATTATCTTAGTTCGTACTTGTGATTGGTAGTCCCAAATAACAACAGTTCCAGAATAAAGACTCGCTAAAATCCTGCAAAATCCATGGACATTGTAATTAATTAAACTAGAAACGTAATCATCGTAATGCAGGACAGCATTAGCATTAAATATAGAGAAGAAAATCACCATGGCTCTGTAGGATGCAGATCCACAGACTTTACCCTCTCCGATCTTTGAGCAAGTTTCCTCTGATCAAAACACATATCAACATTAAAATAATGAACGATAAGTACAAATTCAAACAAAAATGATCTCAAACAGATAGCAAAAAAGTAATCAGCAAATTACCTTAATATTGAGACGAAGAGGCTGATAATTGAAACAAACATGAAAACAACGAAAGTTCCATCAGATCTCAGGTAAAATTTATGCATCAATTCAAAGCAATAAATTAAAAAGACCTAATTTTTTATGAGAATTAAGGCGAAAAAGATCGAATCACTAATCAGATCTAAACTTGGCAAGAAATGTAGAAAGAGAAAGAAATTACGCACCATTTTTACAGATGAAATCTGCCGACAATCAAGAGTTAGAACTGAAGATTATCCAAATTGAAATTCAAATTAAATTGAAATCGGAATTGAAATGCTAATCGTAGAATAAGAAAGTGAGGGAATGCGAGAGTGGAAAAAAGATCTCAGGTAAGCGGAGCTTGAATCGCCCCGAGGTACGAGAAATGAAGGGAAGAGAGGTTGGTACTTGGTGTATTCGAATACGGATCGATTGATAATGGACATGGACAACGGTAAATATGTTTGTAGTAAATTTGGAGCAATTAAACGTTTTTTAAATAAAAAAATAAAAATTAAGCTTTGCAAAAATTTAATTTTTAAATAAGCTTTTGGAGCTTAAAGATAAAGTAAAGTACGAGTAATTATTGGTGAGATATTAGAAGAAAGAAGAAGTTAAAAATAAAAAGAAAATAGAAAAAATTACTCTGAAAAATACTAATTTTCAATGATTTCACAACAATAATACGAACTTTCAATTAACCATGAATAATACGAACTTTGACATGTGTTTTCCGCTGGTATACCTGACCGGTTTATAACCGGAAGAAAAGGTCACTTCCTCATTTCCTTCATCAGTTTTATGGGTTTATACTGGACAGCAACCTTCATCTTCTTCATTTCCTCACTTTGCTCTTCCATTTTAATTACTTCTTCCAACATCTTAATTTTTTTTTCATTTTCATTTTAACCTCTAAAGTAATTTGATATTTAACATGTATTCTCCTTCGTCATCATCTCAATCTAGAATATCAATTGCAAAAGGAATTCCTTTATGTAAACATGGTGTTCATGCTAAATTACAAGTAGTCAAAAAAGGAACAAGGGTAGGGTTGGTGAGAGGTTTTATGAATGTGCATTTTGGCCAGTAAGTTTCTTTTTTTCAATAGCTTTATTTTGTTTTATGTTAATTTTTAATTTCTTTATCAATTAGGGTTTCATGATTTGGTTTGAAATGTATGCACAAGATTGCAAATTTTTTAAGTCGGAAAAAGATGTAGAGTATTCAAGTGAAATTTCTTCTTGTTTGGAATAAGAGAAAGCTATGTTGATTGACAAAATAAGGAAATTGAAGGCTAAGAATGCAAAGTTGAAAGAAAGTGAAGCTATGTTGAAATTGAAAGTTGTAGAATATGTAAATGCACTAAAAGCGTTAAGTTTCGTACTTGTTGCATCATGGGTTTTATTTGTATTGTTCTTATTTATGTTAAGCTAAGTATAAGAATTTGATCATGTAATGGAATTTTATGTAATGAAAATCCAATGTAATGAAAAAGTGTAACAAAGTTTATTCGATTCAAGAATCATAGCCTTAATCAATACATCTTATAGCAATATTTTCAAGAATTACCTTTACATACATAAGCATTCCTTACACACAAAAATGCTAAAGTGTTTTCCAAAATGCAATATTTGAACAATGTTCTAAGCCATAGATTACACCATAATGGTAACTTAATACATATGTTTTCCGAAAATATTTTTTTGTCTTTTACACATTTTAACAAAAAAATATAATTAGAACTTGTTCACTGTTAACAATAGCGAACAAATAAGTTCGACCATTTTCTCTACATACATTGTTAGTAATTACGAACAAAGCCTTTACCTCATCTTCGGGTTGGAAACGCTTATTTTTGGAATTAAATTTTTTTATTAGAAACATTTACTTATTCACAAATTGTAGTAAAAGACGATCTCTCATTGGGCCAGCCAAATTTTAAAAAAGAAATAATAAAAAATACAAAGTTATAATTAATGTGTAACTGCATGTTTACTCGGTAGGATTTTTGGATACCTCAAGTACGATATTTAGGATAAGTCAAGCAGAAGTTCACAATATGTCAATTAGGCATTTAGTATACCTCAAGTAGACATTTAAGATACATAAAATAGGTATTTAGAATACCTCAAGTTGGGGTTTTACAACTTATCAAGGAGGTTTTGCAGCATGTTAAGTAGGATTTTACACCATGTTAAATTGAGATTTAGAGTATAACAAGTTGGTGTTTAGGGGATATCATGTAGAGGTTTAATGTAACTCAAGTAGGGGTTTAGGAAGTCTCAATTAGGGGTTTAGGAAGTCTCAATTAGGGGTTTAGAGTACCCCAAATAGGAGTTTATGGTACCTCAACTAATGAATAAGTGTAGGGATTAAGAGTATGTCAAGGTATCCAGCAGGGGTTTCCACTATGCTAAGTTGGATTTTAGATTATACCAAGTTGGTGTTTAGGGAACCTCAAGGGATTTAATATACCTCAAGTAGGGGTTAAGGTTCCAACGTATATTTTACTACTGCATTTGCAAATTGTTAATCATGTTTTTTTATAGAATTTTGTTATTTGGCATCCTAAGTCTATTAGATCAATTGGTAGAGCACTATGCAATTGCATAGAAGATGTAGGTTCAACTCTTACATAGACTATTATTGGTCATAAGTATAAATTAATTGCATTTTAGTGACAAATTATATTTCCCCTACTAGAGGTATTCTAAAACCCTACTTGACGTTTCTTAAATATATACTTGAAGTATCCTAAATTCCCACTTGAGGTATCCTAAATGTCTAATTGAAGTATTTTAAATTCCTATTTGGGGTATCCAAAATGCCTACTTACGGTATTATAAATACCTACTTGAGATATCCTAAAATACTACCAATTAATGTGCATTTACACAAATTAGCTGTCATTTTTTTAATTAAACTTTAATGAGTAGGGCCTAAGAAACACCTCTTAGAGAAACGGTCTTTTAGGAAATTGACTTTTACTTATTTAAAATTTTCTGGTTTGTGTGGCCTGGGCTAATTAGTATTCATTTAGAAATGTTTTAGACACACTCTAAAAATAAATAATTGAGATTTAATACTTCTTCCCATAACTTGTGCACATATTTAAAATAATTTCTTTTTTCTCTCGCACAAACTGCTCTCTAATCAGTTTTCCAGCATTTATTATAGAATTGGAAGATTTAATGTTTAAATTTGATAATTTTACATCTAAAAAAAACTTAGGATATGTCACGTAGGTATTTAAGATATCTCAAGTAGGAGTTATGGTATATGATATGTCAATTAGATATTTAATATATGTCAAATAAGAGTTTATAGTATGTCAAGTATAGGCTATTGGTATGTCAAGTTGCTTGGTGATTAGGGTGTATGTTTAGTTGGTGTTTATAGTAAGTAAAGTATGAGTGTATTATATGTAGATTAGGTGTTAAGGGTATGTCAAGTAGGTTTTTATGGTATGTTAAATAGGGGTTTATGGAATGTCAAGTTAGGTTTTAGAATGTGTCAAGAGTTTAAGATATGTCAAGTAGGGGTTAATAGTATATCAAGTAGGGGTTTATGTTGTTATGAGTAGGTGTTTATGGTGTGTGTATTTTAGGGCATGTCAAGTAGGTGTTTTATAGTAAGTCAAATAAGGTGTTTATAGCATCTCAAGTAGATGTTTAGGCCTTTAGGGTATCTCAAGTAGGTATTTTGGGTATTTCATGTAGAGATTTTTAATTTGTCAAATAGGGATTTAGGATATGTCAAGTAGGTATTTGGGGTATGTCAATGAAAAATCAAAAAATATACTTACGTGTGAAATAAGTGAATAAAACCAATTCAGAATAAATTGAACAACAAATCAAAAATGCATAGAGAAACGAAATTCAATTTGTATAAGAAACGATCTCACAATTGTAAATCAAAGGTTCAAATTGTTATAGGTTAAATAATAAAAAAAAGTAAATACAATAAAACTCTAATTAAATCATTACTTAAAAATTCTTTATAAATTTAATGGTAAAATTCAAATTAGAGGAGATAGCCATAAATAGTTTGATGGATAATAAAGATAAAAACCATTTTTGATTTGACTAAGGATAACAACTATAGATGTTTTCCGAAGAAGACGAAAAAGAAAATTAAGAGCGTATAAGTTTTAAATTTTTTTAATAAAATGTAGGGTCGTCCTAAAGGGACACGTCTTTCAAATAGAACATCTCTTTAGATAAATTGTCTTATATAATTAAATAGAGTATAAGAATGTGATGAAGATCAACAAAACAAATCCTAACTTCAACGTCATCAAATTATGCAAAATTGATTGTCCTCAACGAAGCAAGTATTGAATGTGTGTGGTTGAGGTTGTTAATTAGAAAATGGAATATTTGTAATATGAGTGCATCTCATTTAAGAATTTGTGTTCATATAAAGACTTGTTGTTGAGCATAACATACTCGCAAAAATTTGGAAGACTGTCTCAATACGAGACTGTACAATGGGACGACCCAAAAGCCAAAAATTTAAAAGTAAAAATGGCTTAAAACCCAAAATTTTAAATAAAAATTCATTTTTAACCTTAAATGTTCAATTTTGACACTAAATTGATCAATTTCAACGTAAAGTAAATCTTAAATAGATCAATTAATTAAACAATTTCAATATTGACCTAAAAGTGATCAATTTAACATTAAAGTGATCAATTTCTATTTACATGTTTATAACCTTAAATGGATCAATTATTTAAAAGTCTTTAATTTTGACATTAAAGTTATCAATTCAAACATTAAAGTGATCAATTGTATACAAAGTGATCAACTAAATGATTAATTAAACTGTAAAAAGAAATCAAGAACAAATTCCAATGTTTACTTGAAGGTGATCAATTTTGACATTGAAGTGATCAATTTCTACTTAAAAGTTTATAACCTTAAATGGATAACTTTTGTAAGTCTTCAATTTTAACGTTAAAGTGATCAATTCAGGCGTTAAAGTGATTAGTTATATATAAATTAATCAATTAAATGATTATGAATAACTTATAAAAGCAATTTATTTTGACCTTAAAGATATCAATTATGACCTTAAATTAATTAAAAACTAATTGCGCATGTAAAAATTATAATTAAGCGGATTGGACTATTGATCTCAATATGAGACGGTCGCTCTGAGGAAAATTTGAACTAAATAAGCAAAATAATATAAAAAAGTCAAACAATAAGCAATGTTTTAAAAAATTTCTCAAAGTAAGCACTTTTTTTCAGAGCTGAGGTTTGCGTTGTTCGTTGTTACTAACAACGAACAAAGAAGGCGGGTTAAAAAAAAAGTCAAGTTCTTTATTCGCTGTTAGTAAAAGCGAACAAAGGCTAGCCCTTGTTTGACCAGGTCTCCTCTATTCACAGTTACCACAAAGACCTGGTGAAAAAACTTCGAAGTATTTGTTTCCAACCCTTTTTGTTCGCTGTTAGTAATAATGAACAATATAAACCTCAAATCTGATAAAAAATACTTACTTTAAAAAATATTTTAAAACATTGTTTTTTTTTTTTTTTTTTTTAAATTTTTTGTTTAATTCATTCAAATTTTCCGCTCCGAGAACATTATGATTTAAAAGACCTAAAACACATAGTAGAGCAAGGCCCAGTCCAAATGTAAAAGAGCCCTGATTTTATCCATTATAATAGCTTCCAGATTAGGGTTTTGGGATTCTTTCTTTTTTCCTACCGTCGTCTGTAGCTGCTTGTGTATTTTCACGCCCCTGTATCGTCTTCCAAACTCTCAAGCGCAGCCATGGTTAGTCTCTCGTTTTCTCTCTCATTTCCTCCACCATTGCTTCTCTTATCCCTAAATTCTATCACTCTGCTTTGATTTTTTCAGATTATACCAGAGAAGAATCGCAAGGAGATTTGCAAGTACCTTTTCCAAGGTCCTTTTTTTTTTTTTTTTCTCTATTGCACTATCAAATCGTTTCATTTGGTTATTGTTCATTCGTGTTTTTGTTGTCCTTTTGTGATCTAGTTCTGTTGTTTGAGGCGTGTATCTTGTTTTTTCTTTGGCAGTTTTTCGAGAATTTTGTTGTTGTTAAACTTTTATTTCTTCTATTGTGCATCTGTTGATGAGAGATTACGGTAGAAAAATATGTTTGTATCAATTTATTTGATTTTTTGTTAATTTTTTGTTCGACATCAATAATAATTGATTACCATTTCGTTTGATTAGACATCATTTTTCATATTTGCAATAATAATTGACCGAACATAGAAGATATACTCTAATTTAATTCGAAATCAGCTTTTGAAGTTTTATACTACCTGCTACTTTTAATAGTTGCTGCACTTGCTTATTAGCCATGTTTATCAAGCAGAAGCAATATTGCCTTACATCTTTGTTCTTTGTATAAAGCAAAGTCTGGTCAGATGTCCCTATGCATATTTTCGTAATGTCCACCTATTATAATTTTTGATTATAAGAATGTAGTCATATAAAAACTATTAAAAACTAGAGAAAGTACATGGAGGAGAAAGTGGAAATAAATTGTCTTACACCAGTGTTAGATGTAATTTCCCTAAGTGGATTGATATAAGGCGACTGTTTGATTTGTATTCAACCTCCATAATGAGTGTACACTTGTGAGACCCTCACTTCAGTCCAAAACTGTGGAAAGTTTTCAAATTAGTATTTGTTTCTTCCCTTGCTTTACATTTTTATACAAGTTCTGTAGCTTGATCTATTGCAGAGGGTGTTTGCTATGCTAAGAAAGACTACAACCTTGCTAAGCACCCAGACATCGATGCCCCCAATCTACAAGTAATTAAGCTTATGCAGAGCTTTAAATCAAAAGAGTATGTCCGGGAGACTTTTGCTTGGATGCACTATTACTGGTACTTGACTAATGATGGTATTGAGTTCTTGAGGACATATCTTAACCTCCCATCAGAGATTGTCCCTGCTACCTTGAAGAAACAAATGAAGCCTGGTGGTCGTCCCATGGGTCCTCCTGGTGACCGCCCACGGTATATTAAGAATGAATTCCATTCAAATTTGTTTTGTATTTTGCTTTCCCAGCCGATTTTCTTTTTTGGGTAATGTATGTGCAATTATTATCTTGTTGAATGATATGAATCTTTGGTTTACAGTGGCCCACCTAGATTTGATGGCGATCGCCCAAGGTTTGGTGATCGTGAAGGGTACCGTGCAGGTCCTCGTGGACCACCAGGTGAATTTGGTGGTGAGAAGGGTGGAGCTCCTGCAGATTATCAGCCTTCATTTGGGGTGAGTAAATCGATTACAAGCATTGGTGCCTTATTATTTAAAATGTGTAGGTTACCACTGCATGTTTTTCATGAACTTTTCTTGTATGGTACAGATATCTGTGATTAACTTTCTATACTTAGTGTATTATTGTCCTAAGCTTGACCCTTGCTATTGATTGATATATACCTTGTAGCTACCTGAGTGGTTTCACGTATTGTTGGTTTCACGTATATCCGCAAGTGAAAAGTTGTCAATTTGCACCAATTCTTTTTAGATTTCCAAATGAAATTATGGTTTCCAAACCCAACATAAAGAAGTTCATATAGTGGAACATTGGACTTTTATGATGGATCAAAAGCTGTATATTTCTTGTAGCTCACTGATGGATTATGTTGTTTAAGAACAAAATGGTCATTGAGAACTCCAAGTGTACCACAATGATAAAAACATAATTGTCTAGAAATATTTCTGAACTCCCTAAAGGCGCCCTCTTTTGAAATGCCCCTTGTGTTCCTTGATTTCTCGGATATTCTCGTTAATTGTCATAATTATGTTGTGTTTGTTTAAAGTCCATTAAAAACTCTTCATTTATCTAATTGCAGTCTACTTCGAGCCCACATCATTGCAACATAATTTACCACATATTCTCTCTTTGGTTTCGAAATTCGCTCAAATTTGGTCCGAAATAGCCTAAAATCGGCCATAATTTACTTATTTGCTATTCGCAAGGAGTTTAGAGAATCATGTGCTACTTACTCACATTAATCCTTTCATTTCTCTTACGTGTTTATATTGATACTTCTATTTCCGGATTTGCAGGGTGGCAGGAGGCCTGGATTTGGTCGTGGTGCTGGAGGATTTGGTGGTGGTGCGCCAGATGCCCCTGGTGCTTCAGGTTCTTTTGCCTAGGTTCATAGAGAGACTTTTGTATGGACGGAAATCATGTTGGATCATTTTATTGCTATTTCTATTAGGGTATAACAGTACGTTTTCAAGTGTTATTAGTTGTGATCTATGTTTTGTATTCTGCTTTTTTTCTTGTGAAACATACAAAAGCTAGTATAATCATAGCTATTGGCATCTCTTTTTTGAAACCCTCCCAACTCTTCCACCTTTGAAAAGAAGACTTAATTCTTTGGTCTCATCGTTTTCTTAAATTTACCTAAATTTGTTTCTATGTTATGTAAGAAGAGTTAGATCCATAATGATTTGTGGAGCTTCGATCTAAATTTGGTCAAAATTGATCTAAAATTTAATTATGGTTCCGAACTATATCTATAAAAATTAAACCCCGGCTTATTATTTTTAATTTAACCCGACACAAACACCTTAAATTAGCTATTTTAATAGGATTTTGGACTCTTGCACCTCTCTAAACAAATCCTATAAAATTGTGATGGGGTTTTTCGTCTTGAGGTTAGACTTTGATATGTTCAGTTTCAACCTAGCTCACTCATATTTTGTACGATGTCAACCTATTTGGAACTTGATTACTTATTATTTAACATTGAAATTATTAAGTCAAGTTCCTTTTTACATCCTTGTTCCACTGTTATTACATTCTATTTTTTTTATGTAATTTAATTTATTATTTTGATCATTTATATATTAAATTATGTAAATTTAAAATTATAAAAAATTTATTATGAAAGTATGCGGTTAGATGACTTAAATAGGATTTCATTTGACTATATTTTTTTCTTACATATTAGCCATAAAATAAGAAATAAGCTTGAACGATAAATAGTATTAATAATCGTAATATAACAAGTATTTCAAAACAAAAGAAGCACTTAATAAACAAGAATAATGAAAAAATTGTGTAAATGCAATATGCAAAACTGAGCATGATTGGAATGAATTGAATTATATTAAAAAAGTTTTATAGTAGATGCCCTAAGGCCCCTAACTACTATTTGGAAGTGTTAGGTTTGAATCAAAAGATTTCCAACTCGTTTGATGTCAAATTGTCAACATAAAGTCTAAAAATTTATAATCAATCATCTTGATTTGTCCTATCAAACATTAATCTTCCCTAGAAATTAATTCAAAATTGTCTTTTATCATCTAATAAATATGGCCAATCTTTGTAATTAACCAAATCCTACTTTCACTAATCACCAAAGAACTTGATCATTTACAAACAAGAGGAAAGACTCATTAATTTAGAATTAAAAGCAGTTTAGAAGACTTTAAGTCCGAAGTAATACTTATTCATTATCATCATACCCAGTACCAAAAAAGCTATAAATAGGGTCTAGGATCAGGGGAGGGATTAAAGATATCAGAACCATACCTAATTGATCAAACATTATATAGATCATAGATGATACACCTTATGAGCAATTTTTATCAAAGAACTTACTTGATCATTTAGAAATAACAAGAGGAAAGACTCTTTAACTTAAAATCAAAAGCAATATAAAAGACTTTAATTACGAAGTAATGCTTATTCATCATCATCATACCCGGTATCAAAGAGGTTACGATCAGAGTCTAGAGTCAGGAAGGGATGGAAGACGACAGACCATACCTTATTGATAAAACGTTACACATATGTTACACCTTATGAGCTATCTCTAGCAAACCTTGAAGCACACAAATATAAAGCTAAAATGAAGCAAATGCTGAAGAACTACAACAATCAGTATCAAAGAACAGCATCAGTAGATTCAGAAATAGGATGCCAAAATCTGTTGAAAAACCACATTGAATCTGCTTTCACCGCAAAACCGTCATGATTGCGGTGCCAACTATAGTAAGCATGTGTTCGATTCTTAATATCAAGAACGGCATGTCCAAAACTCGCTTCTCGAAAAGCTGAGTAACTTGGCTGTGGTTCTGTCATACTGCACATTTTGTGTATGAATGATCAGGGTCTTATTTCCAGTAAGAAGGAAAAAAACAGATTATTACTAGGTGAATTTCCTTACTTGGTTGCTAATCCTTCTACATTTCCTCCATCTCCAATTGTTATGTAAACTGGGGCGGATTGATCTTCAATCGGTCTGCATTCTCCGTTGACGATGTTATACGCAACATTTGATACGCGTTTCTGCATTACATTGTACGATCAAAAAGTGAGAAAAGTTCTCGAAAACTGTGGGATGTTCGGAAAATGACTTTTTTGTTGATTTTTGGCTACTCAACAACCAAAAAGTGTTTGATAAATGACATTTAAGTTAGCTGAAAAAGTTGACTTTTAAGTCAAAACCAAAGTTATTGTGAATAGCTTTTGGTGTTTAACTCATTTTTCTCTTATAATCTCCCAACAACCAACAATTAATTTTTAATATAGATGTTCAAAATAGACTTGATGATCCCAAATTTACCCGACCTTGTATCCGAATCTGATTCAACTCGATTTCAAAAATAATTTACATTTATGTAAAAAACAATATGGACACAAAACCCTATTTCAAACCGACCCGAAACACTTAACCCAAAATCTACCTGATGACCCGAAGGAACACCTCTAATTTTTAGCAAACATATCTATAACAAGATGGTTTAAACAGTTGGCTTTACAGATAACAAATTAACCACTGTATACAGTTGTTCAAACTAATCGACAACTCAAGCCAACAACTATTTGCCATATACCCTAAATCTTTACCACTTGGATTTGATTTCAATTTTCATCATAAATAAATAGATTTTCTAGACACTAAACTCTTGCAAGTTTGAATTGGGCTAGTAACTAAGTTTAGATAAGGGTTTTTCAAGAGAACTAAAAGAAGCCTCATATAAGAGCAGGACTTACAGATCTCTCATATGCATGAACATGACCGGCAAACACCAAATCAACTTTGTATTTGACAAACCAAGGCTCATACATGACTCTCATTGTCTCTCCTTCCATGTAATGGTAATTGTAGCTATTGTACCATGGGGAGTGCACCAAAACTATCAGCCAAGGCGTCTCCTTCCTGTCAATCTTCGGTAGCTCCTTCTCGAGCCATTCGTACTGTGGGGTGTACTTTCCTAAGATTGATTGAACATAGGAAAATTATTATACCTACTCAACACAAGGAAAAGATGTTGCTACAACGTCACTCAGTCATTCATTACAAGAACTTCTTTTTTTTTTCTTGAGTCGAGGGAGTCTTTGTGTAACACCCAAATTTCCTCCCGTCCTTTACGGTTTTGGTTTCGTTAGGAGTCGGAAATTCTGGGGTGTTACACTTTGGTTGTGTTCTCCTTTATGGGTATGAGTTGCCGTCTTTCTTCCCTCCCCAAACCCTGATTTTATAGTTTTCTATGAATGAGATTACCGGGTATGATGATGATGATTCAACACAGGGAAACGCTATTGCTTCTCCGAAAAGTGATGGAACTAGAATTTGACAATATGCTTTGATTGTGTTTGTGATGAGGTAAGAAGTTCAAGATGCAGTGATGCTGTTGTTTTCTTCTTTTTTTCCTTTTTTTTATTCGGAAGTAGGCTGGAAAATCCCTACAGGCGAGAGGGATGAAAAATCGTTCCTAACTCCTATAGATGGTGAGTTTGATGGCCGGTCCTAAGTAAGTGCAAGCCGTGCCTGCGCCCAGGGCCCCTCAAAAATTTTAGTTTTCAATTGGTGCTAAGGTTCAAATTTTTCTATGTATATATACAATAGTTTAGGGGCCCATAAATAATCTTTTGCCCGGGCCCTAGAAAGAAAGGAAAAGCCTGCTAATCTAAAGATCCTTGTAGTTGCAAAGTTTAAATCAAGCATTATTCAGAGATTTTGACACAAATAACTCAGGAAGGATCGAGGCTTTTACCATAAGCGGAGTATGCTGATAGGACTATTATGTAAGCAGGGCCTCTCTTAATTGAGTACCATAAAGGAGCAGTGCTGTTTGATGCTTTGTATGGTGTACGATAGCGAGCCTTAAACGGCTTGAAGGGCTGTGTTTCACCCTGTTGGCAAATTAAAGGCAAGTTATGTTAAAGTATATAACATATTTTGGGCCTCAACCATCAACTTAAGCTTTTGGTTGAGTTGGCTCCTTGACATAGTATCAGAGTCAGCGTGATAATAGGTCATGGGTTTGAATCTCAACTAACTCTTGTTTAAAATGAAATATTTAACGCCAGATATGAGGAGAGCATGTGCAGTATCCACAATTCTAACCCCAAGGGCTCTCGTGTGAGGAGGCGTGCTAGAGTATATAACTTATCCTGGGCCTCTACCATCAGCTTAAGCTTTTGGTTGAGTTGGTTCCTGGACATGGTATCAGAGTCAGCGTGACAAGAGGTCACAAGTTTGAATCTCAACAACCCCTCATTTAAAGTGGAATAGTTAGTGCCAGATATAAGGAGGGCTATACTGCATCTACACTTCTAGCCCAAAAGATTCTCGTGTGAGAAGACGTGTTAAAGTATATAACATATCTTGAACCTCATCCATTGGCTTAAACTTTTGGTTGAGTTTGATTCCTTTAAGTTACGAGAGAAAGAAGAAAAGGCCAGAAGACTGTTTTCAGAGGGCTACTTTGCTTTACTTAATTAGAAGTCTAAAGAATAAGTTGAAAGAGGAAAAGGGTTAAAGTATATACAATTTCAGGGGCAAAATCAAGCTCATGATTCCCTGCAGTCCAAATCCAAGGCTGATAGGCAACACTCCTCTCAACAAATCTGGCCCAAGAATCCCATCTTTTATTATCATGATTAGGATAATGATCCGCGTATGAAAGATCCCCAAGAAACAACACGGTTTCTCCTTTGATTGGGTTGTTTTCGTAATGAGTTAGAGTCGCATTTGAATCATAACTTTGTCCTAAATCCCCTGCAAAAACGATACATACTAATTCGATTAGATGAAAAAAAAGAAATTGACATTAGTAATTCAACCTTTTATCTTTCGCTATAAATAATTCCATATTTGGATTATTTTTTAATAATCTAACCATTGTCATACATTTGCCCACAACATATCATATTACTAATTATAGGTAATAATAGGGTATGCCGTCAACAAACTAAGACAATAGTTGGATTATTCACAGCGAGCTAAGAGCAAATATTAGATTATTAGAAAATAATCTAAATATAGAATTATTTACGGCGGACAAACAAAAGGACATTTCCGATTAAATATATATATATAGATAATCATACACAAAAAGCAATCTTGGTTCTTATTCTAGTACTATTAAGACACAAAGAAAGCAACAAATGAAGCCTTTATAGTGTCTTAATTAGCTTAATAAATTACAATCAACAAATAAAGAAAGTTACCTATGAGACCAAAAGTGTAAGGAACATCAGGACCAGCTTTTGGGGGTGTATTGAACCAAAATTTTCTTGGTGTTTGTCCAATACCTACTTCATAGTAATATTTAGTCTCATACTGCAAAACATACAACAATCTTACCATTAATAACTTAGTATTAATATAACCCCACCATTTATTTAGTAATAAAACTTTACGATTTGGTAAATTGCTTTTTTATTAGCTTTTCGATTGACTTTTGACTTATAACTTTAGCTTTTTGGCTGCTAAAAAGCTTACTTTTAAAACAAAGTCAAAAAAAAAGCTACTATGGGTAGTTTTTTTATTGATTTTTGAATTTTAACTAACTTTTTTAGTAAACAGCTAATAACTAATTTTACCAAATAAGCTAAAAATTCAACCCGATCAAACAAGCCAAAAGCTAAAACTAACAATTTTAATCAACAATGATTTACTATCATTTACTGGACACATAAACAAGAGTGAAAATAAGGTGAAAGTTTGATTTACCATTTTTTTTTTCTAAAACCAAAACAAATAAAATTTAATTTGTAATTTATAATACTATGAATTTGTATAAGTAATTTAAGTCTCCAAACAGGCATATTTACAAACAGATGGCAGACACTCAATAGAAAATTGAAGTACCCAAAATGATGTACTTTTATCATAAAACAAGCTTCAAAATCTTACCTCTAATTTTCTAATGGTACAATGATGAATGTACCCAGAAGTATAATCAAAATACTTATATTGTGACACTTTTCCTTTGGCAGATTTCTTTTCCTTGCTATTCTCTTTCCAATACAACACTTCATTTGAACCTGGTTCCTCCATTGTTACCCATGATACAATTATTGCTCTTCCTTCATGATCTCCTTGTGTAATATGAACCTTCAAAATCCCACAATAACCCACATCTCATTAAACAAAATCAAATAAACCCATAATTTATTAGAGTCAAAAGTGATAAATTTGTTAACGGGCACACATAGGAGCAGAGTTGACTGCACATAAATCCGATGAGCCCATCAAACCTATACACTAGTCAACTCGTTCTAATTGTTCGATATGTGATCATATATGGATTATTTTCTAACAAAAACATATAATCATAGTCAAAAGGATCAAATTTATCACGCTCATAAAAATTATTAGAGGGTTCGGAGAGATTTAGAAGATGTTAAATCATACCCTTATCGGTTGAGATAAAAAAGAGGGCTAGAAAAACATCAAATTTACTAAAAGTAGCACAATGGGTATCAATAAAATTATAAAAAGATTAGAATGAGAAAGAAATAAACCTGTTGAGGAGCATTGTAGCCAGGAGGGACAGAAAATACATCACTATCCATAGGAATATCAATGGTTTTTTCAACTTTTCTTACAAAATTACTTGTTGTTCCTCCATTGGAAATAACTGATTGATTCAAAATCAAACCCAGAAAAAGAAAAACACCGAAAATTGAACCAGAAATTTGAAATAAACCCATTTTTTAAATCTTAAATAATTTAGAAAAATAGGGAAAATAATCCCAAAAAAGCTAAATTTTAAAAGTTTCTGATTGAATATTTAATGTGGTTATAATTTAAGCATAATTAATGAATGATTAAAGGAGAATATTCAAAGAAGAAATTCGCATATGTGTGAAAAAAAGCAAAGAATAATGTGATTAATAAATAGAATTGAATGATTGAATTGGTTAGGGCTTAGGGTTAGGGGTATGGCCAAGTTCATAATTGTAAACTTGTGGGAGACAAGTCAAGAGTGACTTTGGTCTTAAGACTTTGGAGTCTTGAGTTTAAGAATCTTGGGATTTATGTGGGGTCAATAAGATTTGGCCCGAATCATTTGACTTTCATTGTTTATCTTAGCTTTTGCTTTTACATAGGGAAAGGAACTAATTTTTAGGAAAAGCCTACATTTGACCAATTAATTAGTTATGATTAGGATTTATGAAGGTTGTAATCTAAAAAGGTTTTTGTTTGTTAGTGCCTTTACTCATTACATATTTCGAATATAAAATTTTTTTAATCAATTATCGTAATTTATAAATAACTGTTATTTATTTAGATTACCTTTTCAAATATTAATTCATTTTCTAACTTTTATATATCTATTAAATAATTATGTTTAAAGTTTCATGTCTTTGCTTGAAATATTTCAAATATGCCAACAAAATGAAACGAAAAAAAAAAACCAATTGAATACATGTATAATAATATGGTGATCGAATTTGACAACTAAAATAGGATTGTCGAAGAAGATAATAATATAATTAGCTTAATGTCTTACTTTACATATCAAAAACCCAACTTGACATAACATAAACCCCAACGACATACCATAAACAGTGATAAACTCCTACTACACATACTATAACCCCTCTACGTGTATCCTAAAAGCTATTTTAAATATCATAAACACCTACTTTGTAATCCATAAACACCTATTTCATACCATAAACGCCTACTCCAGATATTAAAAACTCATATTCCACATATTAAAAATTCTTACTTCACATTTTATAAACACCTACTACTCAAACAACAAAACATCTATTTCAAATATTAAAAAACTATTATTTCACATATCGAAAATCCAACTTCACAAATCATAAACAACCACTTCATATAGTAAAAATATGTACTTTACATGCGAAAAACCCTACGTGACATATTACAAACACCTACTACACATACTAAAAACCCTTACTTTATATATCATAAATACAATAGGTTTTTTTTAATCGATGAAAGTATGTATTTTAATGTGTCATAATAGTTATTTTTTCCAATACAAATTGGTACTATGATGGTTTATAAATGTTCTTATCAATCAAAGTGGGTATTTTATTTATCTTAAAGTACTTACTTTATTATCTTATAACATCTACTTTTAGGTTTAAAAACTCGTACTTTAATACCATAAAACACCTACTATAAGTAGTTAAAATGTCTACTTATTATCTTGCAAAATGAGGAAACAGAAAACTCCGACTATAATAGATAAGACATCTATTATATGTAATACTTCGAATTGAGCTTTATAAGAGATGGATAGACAAACCATATCAATAAGGTTCATCTTCTTGGCGGAGAGTTTATTCCTCATAATTTTTTTGTTAGAGCATGCTTATTTTTGCCTAATGCTAAAAAGTTATCATTCATTTCACCGTTCCATCTTTACTTATGCAGGAATGGTAGGAAACATTTTGGGTTGAGACAAAAGAAAGCTTTTGAATTTAGGCATTGCCCAATTTTTTTTGAGTTTATTTAAGAAAATTGAAGTCTTTTGATTTAAGAAGCTAACAATGAATACTTTTTTAAAATTTAATTTTCCAAGTATGTAGGACTATTTTTATTTAGATATATTGTCTGTAATTTTTTTAGTTTAAAAATCATTTTTTTAAAAATTTTTCTGGCCAATTATCCCTTAAAAATAAAAAAAGAAAAATAAATCCCCACCAATTAATAATGAAGTAAAGGTTAGTCTCTAAATATGTAAATATTACTTTAGTTCTTCCGATAAATAGAATTTAAATATATGTTCACCTATTTTCAAGTACAATTTTCACATATTTTGAATATGAACACAAGCAATTGGTGCAAATGTGCAATGTACAATACTAACGTTTAGTCATAAAATCAAGTACGAGATATTTATCATCAACTTTAGATTTTCAAATGGGAATTTATTTTGATTCACATATCATAATTCATAGTATAAAAAATTATAGGCATCATATGGTTTTATTTCCAGACATTGGTATAATATATAGGACCACTGGACCAGTAAGTAAAGTTTGGATAAGGATGTATAATCATAATGGTTGGTCCATATATCACCCATGGACTATAGAGCGTGCGTGCTGCATGGACGTGAATGAGTCAAATTATTGCGGCCGTATATGGGTTTGTGCCCTTGTGGGGTACTCAATCGTACAAAACTTTTAAATTTTATAGAGTAAATTGCATACGACTTCTAAAATTGAAGGGTCTCAAATTTAAAAAAATCATACTATTAGAATAATGTTGTCTTTAAGTGTTGAAAAACTAAAACCCCTGATTTGTTATTATTCATAAACAAGGTATATATACAAGTAAGAATAAACCCTAATACATAAAGTCCACTACTATTGTATACAATAGGCTCAAATACATAATAATCTCTAACATCGCTTCAAGTTGGAGCATGCAGATTATAAATGCCCAACTTGCAAAGAGAAAAAAAGAACTGAGCTTGCCCCAAAGCCTTAGTAAAAACATCAGCAAGTTGTGTAGTAGAAGGAACATGAGAAGGATTAATGGTACTATCTTGAATGGCATCTCGCACAAAGTGACAATCAATTTCAATATGCTTGGTGCGTTCATGAAACACCGAGTTTTGAGCAATGTAGAGAGCAAATTGACTATCACAAAACAAAGACATTGCTTTTGGGTGATGCACCCCCAAACTATTAAGCAAACCTTTAAGCCACTTAAGTTCACAAGTCACATCAGCCATGGACATATACTTTGCTTAAGCTGACGATCTAGAGACGGTAACTTGCTTTTGGTTTTCCACAAAACGGAAGAATGTCTAAGGAAAACTAGCCAACCCAATAATGAGCGACGAATAAGAGGACAACTATCCCAATCAGAATCACACTATCCACTTAAAGATGGACCACAATCTGAATGAAGAAGAATGCCTTGATCATGACATCCTTTAAGATATCGAATCACTCGAATAACAATATCCCAATGATCATGACGTGGAGCACCAAGAAATTGAGAAAGTATATATACAAAGCAAGCCAAATCAGGTCTGGTAAAAGATAGATAAATAAGTCGACTAACTAATCTGCGATACTGCTCACCATTATTAAGAAGAGGACAAGTAGATGTTGCCAACTTATGATTTTGCTCCATAGGAAAAAAAATGGGTTTTGAGCCAAGATTACCCGATTCAACAATGATATCAAGAGTATACTTCCTTTGACATGTTATTAGAACCGATGGTTCGATCAAAAATTAAAAATGGTAGGTCCGAAAAGAATAGCGTTCCTACCTAATTGATTACTCCTACATGCAAACTTGACGAAGGTTCACATGTGAGGGAGGTGTTGGGTTGGTTTCTCCCACATCGACAAACTAAAAATGATGTGCACACTTTATAAGTTATTGGAGCCTTCTTTCCATTGCCATATGGTTTTGGAATGTTATATATCTCTTTGTCTAATGAAGTGTGTGCACCTCGTGTCTCCCCGTTAATATGCTGACATTCATAATAAGTCCAGCTTAATTTAACAATTTGGTAGAAAAAGTAGTCATTTCAAAAAAAAAAAAGAGATGGTTATAATTTTACTTATAATTGTCATAAAATCAAATCTTATTGATTATATTTTTTATTCTTTTTTTTTTTATATCTTTCCAAAGCAACATTTTAACTCTCATATATCTTCTATTATTTTCTATAATTTATGTTATTGATTACATTTAATTTTCACTTGTTCATTAGACATCAATAATCACCAACTCAATTTATAAAAATAATCAATTTCTATTATTTTTCATCAACTCATTACTCTTTTTCTCTCCTTTCTTAACATTAGAGATGAAAATTTAATTTTAACAACTTGATTTAAGAATTTTTTTACAAAATCAATTTTAATACTATTAAAAATTGTGTTGAGTTTTTATTTAATTATAATACTTAAAATTAAAATTGCCTTGATTTTTTATTTTAATTTAAGAAAATTTCCCCTAATTTCAGAAATTCATAAAAAAATAAATAGGATATAATGATTATTTGCTCCACCCATGCAAATTTGAGATAACTTTCATATTTTTTACAGGTTAAACTGATGAATCAAAGAAGTGCTAGCAATAGTTAACGTAATTTATTCTTGGAGAAAGTAGTACATACTTTAACTTTAACTTTCAATTTCGTAAAACACTCCTACGTCCCCCTTAAAACAATTTCGCATAATAACAGGGATAATAAATCTTTGGATATGATTAAAAGCGAGAGAAAATAAACATAGATGTATAAAAATTTAAAAGATTGTGACACAAATTTATTAATTTATTGTAATTGACAATAATGTCAAACTTCATATTTAAAATTAAGTAATATGTGATCAACTTTGGAAGCCAACTACTACATAATTTCAACTGATATTGATATAGAAGTAGTACGCTTTTCGTCTCACAACAATTGCTAGAAGCAGTGAAACGTACCAAAGAAAAGAAAAACAATGTTTTATGAGAAAGTGAAAAATATACGTAAATGAGATGAAAAACTTAATTAAATATGTGAATTAGAATTGAATAAAAAATATGCATTAAAACTAATACTCCGTCCTATTCATCTTAAGTGCTCTATTACTTTATACACTATATTTAATGCACCTATTCAATTCTTAATATATCTAATTATGTATAATTCTTTCAAAAAAATATATTGAATAATTTAATATCAAAAATATAAAAAGTTGATATTAATAAACTCTACATTAAAACGAATTAAATAAAATTTCACAAGACTATATTTTAACTTATAGATTAATAATATAACACAATTTAAGAGTGATAGATAAATCCTAAAAATAAATTAGGCACCCAAGATGAACATGAGCAAATACATAAATATAATACTCCCTCCGATCTTTCTATATAGTCCCATATAGGTTGGGCACGGATGTTAAGGGTTGTGTGGGGTCCATGTAAAAGGTGGTAGTTGGGTATTTTTAAGTAAGTGGATTAATTGTTAATGATTCCCTCTTTTTGATTAATAAAGTATATGGAATGAAATTTGGAGGGAAAATTGGGTTTGACATTGTTTGAGCTTTAATAATTGAAATTAATACATTTCCGAATTTTTTTTTAATTAAACAACCATTAAACTAGTTAATTTAAATTACAAAAAATTACATCAAATAAATTACAAAAACCGTCAAATTCATAAAATAAGCTAAGTCTTCAATACTTCCTTGATTTCTTCAACGTTTTTTGAACGGCAATTGAAAACGAGCAACCCTCTCGCCACATGCGCATGCGGATATTAAATCTTTCGTTGACTTCAGATTTATAAAAAAACAAACACGGTATGCATTTAGTGTTCAAAATTAATAAAATAACTACAAAAAATCAAAATGTTTCATTTTGAAAGTAAGCCATCAATAAGAAAAATACAGCTGATCTTTAGGTACTGGAACAAAAAAAATCTGATAAAGGGATTGCAAAGATACTGGAACAAAAAATCTGATCTTTAGCCATCAAATGAGTTGACAATTACTAACACAATACAGGGAAACCAAAGAATGAAAATGTCAATGGCGCCAAAAATGAAAAAAATTGCGCCCATAAACAGAAAGAATGTAAGTATATAAGACAGCATTAACTGAAGAAGACAAACACTTCATTTATTTTCCACCAACTTCACAGTATATACAATGGGAAAAAAAAAAGATGTAGATAATTTCACTAAGACTCAAATAATGCATGACCTTTTAACGTCAGCAAACAGTAATGGGAAGCTACAACACGGGTTCATCAACGAAATTGCGAAGAAGTACGATTTGCATAGGAGGACAATCGGAAGGATATGGAGACAGATTCGTGATCAAAAAAAACACAATTTACCAATTAATGTCAACAATATGAAGTCATTGACCAACGGTAAAGCTCGAATCGCCTTTGATGAAAACAAATTCAAATCAATTGAAAAAGCGAAGAAGACAACCTTAAGATCACTTTCAAAGGCTATGGAAGTAAGCTACACCACAGTATGCAGATGGAAAAAAAAGAGGTACTTTCGCAAGCACACCAACGCAATCAAACCGTTACTTACAGACAAAAATAAACTCGACAGGTTAATTTTTTGTCTTAGTAGTTGCATTTTAGATGAGCAAACAAAGAATTTCACATTTAATGAAATGAAAAATGTAGTCCACATTGATGAAAAGTTGTTTTACATTACAAGGACACAACAAACATTTTATCTAACTCAAGATGAAATAGAGCCTCATAGAGAAATCCAATCAAAAAGATTTATCCCCAAGATCATGTTTATGTGTGCCGTTGCAAGACCGATCTTTTCTATTGAAGGTGAGATGATTTTTGATGGAAAGATAGGCATTTTTCCATTCACACATGAAGTGGCAGCACAAAGAAGTTCAAAAAACAGAAAGAGAGGAGAGCCAGAGACCAAACCAATACAATCAATCACTAAAGAACACACAAGAGACATGATTGTGCACAAGATACTACCAGCAATTAGACTTAAATGGCCATCAGATTTAAGCAAAACAATTTTCATTCAACAGGACAATGCTAAACCACACATTATAGATGATGATGAGGTGTTTAGAGAGGTGGCTACACTAGATGGATTTAACTTCCACTTAGTGCAACAACCTCCTAACTCACCGGATATGAATGTGCTAGACTTAGGGTTCTTTAGGTCAATACAATCTTTACAGCATCAAAAATCAGCATACAACTACTCACAATTAGTTAAGGCAGTAACCACATCATTTGACAATCTAACACCAAATGCACTGAAGAATGTATGGATCACATTGCAAGCATGTAAAATTGAAGTTATTAAGAAACTAGGTGGTATGGATTATGCAATTCCACACATGAGCAAAGCAAAACTAGAAAGGGAAGGGAGACTCCCACATTGTTTGGGGGTACAGCAGGAAACAATTTACCAGGCACTAAGGTATCTGGAAACAAAGGTGGATAAAACTACATTGGAGGGCATTTTATTTTACTTGGGGATCACAGAAGCAACATCACAAGCAACAACAGAAGCAATACCAGAAGCAACAACAGAAGCAACAATTGAAGCAACAATTGAAGCAATACCAGAAGCAATACCAGAAGCAACAACAGAATCAACAGCATATATTCCAGCAAGAACAGAAGCAACAACAGAAGCAACACCAGCATGAACAACAGAACCATGTAAATATGACACACATGAGTATACTTTTGGGTTTCCTTTTGTACTCACTTTTGGGTTACAGTGTAAGGCAAATGTTTAGGTCTAAACATGATGTAATATTGAAATAGGGGAGATGTTTAGCCGTAAACATTTAGAAGGAAAAATCATGTAACATTTTATTGATGGCTTCAAAAACAAATTGAAAACAAATTCATCTCAGAGATACAATTTGAACTCATCACAGATAACCCAAATCCCATACCAATTGCCTCCTACATCTGGCAAGAACATAGCCTCCTAAACGAGATGTTTGGTGGCTTATGAACTTAACACCCTAGATTGTTGGCAAAATGAATGGATTTAGAGATTTTGTAGCTATAACCAATTGTTTACCCTCAAAAAAAAAATCATAGGGCAACAAAAACAGAACACAAAAGACATGCATACCATCACCAGCACAAAAAAAAATCATCATTAGTCATAGAGGAAAGATATATCCATACGAGAAAATGGGCCTCGAACATCAAAATCAGAAACCAAATCAACATCATCCAACGATTCTTCATCTGAGGAAGGGAACAAGTTCTCAATGTATAGATCTTGAAGATCCAGTTGTAAATCAAACATTCCTTGTATTTCTTCATCTTCATAAGTTATACTTCTTCCCCAGTTAGGATCCGTTTCATCAGAAGTCGTAGGTATACGATTGTAGAAATCAAACCACGGGTTAGGAGATCCAATCGTAGGATCACTTTCTTGGGACGAAGACAAACAAGAAAGACAAGAAGTTGGAGAGGCCATGTTCGAAAAAACCCAGATAAGATGGGAAAAAACCCAGATTTACAAAACCCCTAAAAGCATTAGGGTTTCAAAGAAGACGAAGATGGTGGATAAAAAATGAAGATGAAGATAATAAACCGTAAACCAAGGGATTCAGATGAAGATGCAGATCAGTGAAGAACACGAACAGATGAAGATGAGAGAGAGGGAGAGAGAGGGAGGGATGGGAAGGGATTCAGAGTAGGTGAGGTTATAAAAGGGAGGGAGTGATTAATGTGAGTTTAGAGTGTTAATTATTTTAGGTTAGTAGGGTTAATGGGGGTAAAATCGTAATTACGTGTGTGAACTAAGGGTATTTAAGTAAAAAAGGATGGCCAAAAATAGAAATGGGACTAATTCAAGGTTTTGCCAAATAAGGAAATGGGACTAAATTAAAGGATCGGAGGGAGTATATCTCATGAAACAGACCAAAATGAAAAATATAGTAAAATCTACACCACGGGAGTATAACTAAACACTCTTCTGGCCTTTTGGTGCAAGGAGCAAGAATAATAATTACAAGAATTATGAATCTAATGCTCGCCTCCAAGTAAAACCATCGGATTTTTGTAGCAGTATATATTACACGGCCTGTACTTACCCTCCCAGGCCAGTTATTTTTTCAAAAGTATAAATAAACAATTCAAGGGCAGGTTCTCATCACTGGACACTGTGCAAACTTATTCTAGGAAATGTTCCTCGAATAGGGTACTCTCAAAGGAAGCAAATATTAGTTCACTTAAATTTAGTAGTAAAATGGCTAAGCTATCTCTTAGACGTTCACTCGTCTTCTTCGCCCATCAATGAAAACGAGAAAGGATAGAACTTGTAACCGTCTCCCAAGTAAAACTTATTCTGGTATTCCACCCAGTGTAGACGCAATGCGTGTAGAAAAGCACTAAGCGTTTCCATCACCAGCAATACACCGACAGTAGCAAAGATAAAGACGATTAGGCCGATTATAAGTATTAGCACATTGTTGTACCTGCAACAAAAATAAAACGTATAAAATTACGATGTTAGTTTCTTTTCAAGTATGAAACTCATGATCCCTTCGTCTTTTAACATATGGGTGAAAACCGAAAAAAAAAGATTTACATAGAAATAGACTACATTACAAAAGATTAGTTATTTATAAAGAAGGCTTGTAAAGTTGTAAATTGACAAACCCCAGAAAATTTTAGCAATTTACCATATGGGGAAAGGGAATCCAAAAGCGTTCATCCTAAATAACCCAACCAAGTGCACATCGTTTTTAATTTACGCTAGTATATTGAAAACGAGCGTTCTCAGAAAAACATAATTTTCTTCCATCTGTCCCATTAGACAATAGATTTGTCTTGATACTTCTAAGCATATAAAACCGTCAACTTAAAAGATGACGCTCGAGCCTATAATTTCGTTCACTACGCGTTCATAATACCATTATTTTTAGAAATGACACATGACATGCAAACCTTGAAAGAAAGTGGAAAACAATGAAAGAGTAAGTTTGCTTCAACATACCCCCACGCTAACATCAAAACCTTGTCGTAAATCACTGAAGACAACTCTGAGTGGGCCAAGCTGCATAAAAAACAAAAGCACCCACACTAACTATTAGGTTTTGATGACAAAAAAAAAAGGCTTCTTTACCCTGTATGTAACATCAAAACAAAATTCTATAGTCCACATATTAGCATGTAATATTATTTAAGCCATGCCGTTAGCAGGTAGTAATATATGGCACTCCCTCAGTTTCTTATTGTTATTTTTATTTTGACAAAATATGAATAAAAATGTAGCAGACATAGGTATCGATTTGTATGTAGTTTCATACTATCAATCTCCATCCCAAAGTGTGTTTATTTTAAAATTTCATAACCATTACGGCCCATTTGGTTAGTGGTACTAAATGGCGGTAATAGAAATGATTCATAGTGTAAAATTTCATCAAAAGTTCCATATCATTCCCATGGTAATGAAACTTTGATCACAATTTATTTTTTGTTTACAAATTTCCATTATCACCTCTCCCAATGGTAATCCATTGGAATGAATTTTATGAAGAAAATGAGATAATTGAAGTTGGACAAACATGACCATCAAGGTAGCCAAGAGATTTTTCAACTAAAATTACACTAATTTTTCATTCTCATTACCACCGTTTATTATTACTTACCAAACGGGGCCGTTAAAAAAGTTCATCTATGAAGATATTATAGTGGTAATTGAAATTTATGAAAAACAAACAAATTTTTAAAATACAGAGAAGCATTACCATAGACAATTAAATTGGAGTTCCATGCAGATTGAAAAATAAACTGAGTCATTATTGCCAACTCATAGATTACACTACCAAGCAAGTTATCTCAATAATTGTTCATTCAATTTGCAGATAATACTCTTAAAAGCAGTAGAATCTAGAGTGCTATTGTTAATTTGACATTGTTCAAGATCAATAGTCTATGAAAACAGAGTAGCCAACTTTTAGTGTACCTTAATGCCCATAAACGAAGGTATGAAGCAGTATTTGAAACTGCTCCAAGTACAAACTCTATTGTATGAATGAGCTGATGCACTAGCACTTCACTAAATTCAAATTCCTCATGATCGCCATGAGAACAATGTGGAGCTTCCACTTGAAGGCTTTCTTCTGGCTGTAGGGGAACATAAGATTCACCCTGGTGCCTCTGCAAAAACATTACAACAGTTAATAAGCAATATAGCTCCACACGATAAGATAAGAATTCAGGGAAAAATGCTTCGAACTTACACTTTGGTGCTGGGCTTTCAGAATAAAAGGCTTTGGAAGCAGCATACAAGGTACAGACACAAGGGCTAGCAGCAGCAGAACCATCTGAAGCACAAGGGGGAAGCAAGTGTGAGCATTTAGAGCGCTAAGCATACATATATATCTTGGAAAAGACAAAACGCCAATCTCAAATCAAAATTAGAACATATAAAAGACCTGAGCTGTTTTCTGGCCAGGGAAAAGCTGATTTTCACCCAATTCCTCAGTTGGGCTTAGGAACATGTAGATCATTATGTGATATAAATCAGCTTTTGAGCCAGTGCACCATTTAACAATAATGAGAACAGAGAGGTAACCAAACAAACTGTTCAAGAAAATCATCTGAGGAATGAATTGGAACCTGCAGCATTTACAGAGAGATCAATAAAAAAAGAACATAGTTTTTCATTACAAGATGTAAATATCAACATATTTGTACATTAAGCTTCATAATAGACAATGTGAGTTGTGACAACGGGTAGTAATTTTACTAGTGTTGTCCAACAACACTCTACAGGTGGTTCAAGATTAATGTGCAAGACATACCATATATCCACACAACTTCTGAAAAACTTGGCATTAAAGAAACTCATTATGATCCCCAAGTTCATTTGAGCAACACCAAGGAGGATTGACATCTTCATCTTTAGGGAGTTCAGAAAAGGCAACTCACTTCGAGAACCATGCCATACAGGATCTAATCCAAACGGGTATGCTTCTCTCACTTTGATCAAACCATCTGTTGTTGCATCCCTGAAATGCATTAATACATATAAGATTCAGCATTATGAGGATAAAGTAAGAAAAAAAGAAGAGACCAGGGTATTATTTTAATCTTGTCTGTACTTGCAGGAAGGATCACGGCATTCATAAGCTGACTTTCCAAACAGTGCAAAAGGGACTGAAAAGAACTCGTTGTAGATGAAGCCAGTGTAAATTGAGAAGATCGCCATCATCAGAATGACGTAGCGACCTCCAAACATCATCTCCATGATGTCCCCTAGTTTCTGCAGCAGATGTATTAGAGAGCATTAGGTATAACCCAAAAATACAAATCCGAAAATCATACAATTAAGGGATCACCTACAAAATTCAATCTTAGCAATCCTCTGTTTCAAAAATTTGCATCACCTGATGGATGATATACAGCAGTGCCAGAAGTGCTAACTAAGCAAAAAAGGCCTTAAGGGCTCTAGTTGACTGAGACTCATAGAAATTACACAAAAACTTGTTAATAAGATGATTATGAGATGGATTTAAACATCATCTCAGAATATGGGAAGAAATATTCGAGTTCTGTCTCTAAGATAGATTAGAGACAAGATATCATCTCAGAATATGAGAAGAATTATTCGAGTTCTGTCCCTAAGAAAGACTAGAGACAAGATATTATATTCAAATCATTATGTTCATCACAAATTTTGAGACAAAATTAAAATACAGTGAAATGAATGAAGTATTAGAGCCTAAAAATTCAATCTTTATCCCGAAGACACCCAAGATTAGAGGTAGAGGGCTCTTGTCTTAAAACAACCTTAATCAAGGTACTGGGAATGAAAATACAACAGATAATGAATGCAAAATAAACAAAAAACACAATATTTACGAGGTTAACCCAACTTGGGCTAACGTATTCGGTGGTACTAGCTTTGATTATGAATAGAGAAATCAACGGAGTTCTTCAAGAAATCTTATGTCATACCAGCTATGCGAGAGACACAACTCAATACTTACAAGAGGAGAAACAAAAAGAATAAAGAAACATAAGGGACAGCTGTCTTAAGTAATTTCTGTTTTCAGTAGTTCGTTTTATGTTCTGTTTAGGTGGTTATGTTTGTTATGCCAGCTGTCTCGTAATTAGGAGGGCAAGCAAAGGCTATATATAGGCCAGCTTGTATTCTTTGTAAAGGCATCTAAGAATTGAATAAGAGAAACATTTTGGAGTAAGACAAGACTCGAACATTGTCAAGGTTACTGATTACATTCTGATTTTTGTGTTCTTGTGTTTTTGAGTTGTGGAAGGTTGCTGTCCATAACATCTGGGTATCAGAGCAAGATGGATCTTATGGAGAAACTGACCAACCAACAAAGACTGGAGCAAATTGAGACAGATCTTGAAAGGATGCAGGATCATTTTGCTGAAAAAATGGAGGCATTGGAGGAAAGAATATCAAAGAAACAGGAAGGGACTGATGGAATTCTTGCCAAACTTCTTGAGGGGCAAATGAGATTGTTGGAGAAGGAAGGAATAAGATCATATGGACATGTTGAGCATCAAGAATTCAGCCACGACCAGAAGGGATAGGAGAGAAGCGGATGAACCCTTCAATTTTGCCAATCAAGAATTGGGAAGCAATGGAGGGAGTTGCAAGTTTGGAAGGTTGGACTTACCTAGGTTCAATGGAGAGGACCCGGATGGTTGGTTGATGGAAGCCGAGAAGCACTTCACGTTTTACCAATTCAGTGACGAAGAAAAAAAAGGAAGCAGCAGTGGTTTTCTTGGACGGGGAAACCTTACTTTGGTATCAATGGGAAGACCAACAAAACCCCATCAAAGATTGGCAAGTTTTGAAGTCCTCGTACTAGGAAACTTTAAACCATCTAATGTAGGGGACCTCTACGAACAGCGTTTGTCAGTGGAGCAGGGAGGAAAGATGGCCGATTATAGGCGGAAGTTTGTGGGAGGAGTGACCCATTTCAAAAGGGAACCGGAAGCCATCCTTAATCGGGCTTTCTTGAGGGGATTTAACGACAACATCAAGACTAAAGTGAGGGTTCTTGGACCCACTAACGAAGAGCAAATAATGCAGTGAGCGGAGAAGATTGACCGGAAGTGGGGAACAACAACGTGGAGGGGCCGAAGGTATGGTGGTAGTGGCGTCAGAGGCCGGTGGTATGGTGAGAGTAGTGGTGGAGGACGGTATCATACCAATTCAGCCTCAAAACAGAAAAGCCCCAATTTCAGAAACCCTAATTTTGCGAATAGCCCCAATTTCGCAAACCCTAATTCCCAAAACCAATTCCAGCCAAGCCGCAGGAGGACTGGATCTGGGCAGCCGACAGAAAGGGTGTTTGGGCGTACGTGGCCGGGCGGCGAGGCAGGTGGTCCCCTGGTGGCCAAATTCTGGCGGTTAACTCCTAACGAAATGCGCAAGAGGAGGGAGAAGGGCCTGTGTTTCCAAAGTGATGGGAAATGGGGGGAGAAATCAGGTGTGTAGCGGAAAGGAATTAAGTGAGATTATAGGAACAGAGGAGGAGAATGAAGAAGAAGTCATGGAAGAGAAAAAAATTAGAGGGAAGAGAGAAGACATGGAATTGAAAGGAAGCGGATATTCACTTGTTATTAACAGAGGGAGGAAAGTGTTCTGGAAAATTGACAAAGGAGAGTGATTACGAAAGCATGGATAGCCACCTTTGCTGCGGGTCCGGTGGTGGACCAGGTGAGATAAGGAATGGTGGTGGTGCAGGAAACCATGGAGACAACAGGCAGCTCAAGAAGTGGGCAAATAGGGTGCACCGGGCTGAATTCTGTGGCAACACATTCCCACACCTAGTAACCCAAGTGCTTCTATTTCAAAATCCTGAAACAATATATACAAGTAAAAGTTACTACAAAGATCACTTGGAAATTTGGAAGGAAACAACAGCAACTGAAGCAATTTGGGAGAACTATGCAAAGATGTTGAAGGCAAACCCCGATGCTCACCTTGAGGACAAGGTGAAATTTTTGGCGGCAGGTATTGTCATACCAGCTATGCGAGAAACCCAACTCAATACTTACAAGAGGAGAAACAAAAAGAATAAAGAAACATAAGGGACAGCTGTCTTAAGTAGTTTCTGTTTTGTGTAGTTCGTTTTATGTTCTGTTTAGGTGGTTATGTTTGGTATTTTTGTTATGATTGTCTAGTAATTAGGAGGGCAAGCAAAGGCTATATATAGGCCAGCTTGTATTCTTTGTAAAGGCATCTAAGAATTGAATAAGAGAAACATTTTGGAGTAAGACAAGACTCAAACATTGTCAAGCTTGCTGATTACATTCTGATTTCTGTGCTCTTGTGTTTTTAAGTTGTGGAAGGTTGCTGTCCATAACATCTTACAATAGCGTATTACACTAGAAGAAGAGAATGGAGAAGGTAGGCTATTTGTTTAGGGCTAGAATCAACATAGGTTTGAGTGCATTCACTCCTGTTTATACTAGGTGACATATGCCAATGATTGGAACAAAAGGCCCACAACAAAGGAGAGAGTAAACAGCCGCAAAGTAGCACGTGACAAAAAGAGTCTGGGCTGCGAAGAAGTGCTTGTTCGACATGGTTCCTGCTCGTTCGAGAGCCTCAAAAATTCATTTACTGTCTTCTGATCTTCAGTGCCTCGTTCAAGGCACGACTCTTCCCAATGCTGCCTTGTTCGAGACATGCAATAGCAACTTCTAACTCTTTAATTTGCACCACCTCATCACAGACACATCTCAAATGCACCCATGCACTAACATGCATCATCAAGGTGCACTCAAGTCACCAAACTCCAACATACAGGCTAATGCTTATAGACGTGCTTTATAGAGACACCACATTTTCATCTCAAATCTATCTCTAATCAAGGTATGGAGTTGGCATTTTCAGAAAGGAATACTCTATCTCCAAACAGACATCTTTTTGTAGTGCACTGCAGCCCCTCACAACAGCATTCCATTTTAAGGCAAGTGAAGCTTCTGAATACATGTCTCCATCTATATATCTACACATATGAACTTTTAACACCTTTAGCTACAAATCAACCATCATCCACCAACGAATTCCTGAGTAACAGGACTTCCTAAAAAAGTGTTACCCCCTTCCCCACCAAAAACATGCTGCAATAAAAATAGAACAGAAGAAGTAAATCCATATTACTTTCAGTCTAGAAACTGACCTGCATACAGGGAAAAATGTTTACAACTGTACATAAGCTTTTTCTCGCTAACGCAGAGCTTAGTGCAGACAATAGCACTTTTTGAGTAACATGCTCTTACAAGTTTAAAATTTTTCTTTAGTCAATTTTTTTAATGTTCCATATATGCAAATACAATATATCGACACAAGCACCTTATGATATAAATCTCAGTAATAACAATCATTAAGGAGTAAGGGGCCAAGGAGATCGCCAAACACTTTTAGAGCAATAATATAAAACTAAACCCTAAGGGTTGCATGCAAGTTTTTAAAATAAAAACAACGAGCATCAACTAAAGATTTATATCACCAATGGACGTATGATTTTGTCTTAAATAATCCATAAAAATCTTCTTCCCAACAACTTCAAAATTAATTGAGTTTCATGGTAGCAATTATTACCTGACTGGCGAGCTTCTTTTCCCTTAATACCAGGTATAAAGTCGCAAGCAACAAGCATATACCATGCCCCCAGTCACCAAACATGACTGCAAATAGGAACGGAAAAGTAACAACTGTGTATACAGTTGGATTTGCTTCTTGGTAACGAGCGATCCTGCAAACATGAAATTGATCATTTCGGCAATGAAGAAAAAAAATGAATTTAGGTAGATAAAGAACCGATAATGCAATACTATACAACGTTCAGACTTATGCTACTAACTAGTAACTACCTCCATTTCTCTAAATGTGTCCCATTTGATTTTTGTCACATCCTTCCACCTTTATTTATATTTATTCTTAACCTAGAAGTTAGAACATTGTCAAGTGGCTTGTTTCATTCGTGTCAATATAAATTTTATCAATATCAACTTTTTATAATACTAATTATACACAAGAGATATTAAAGATTAAAATAGAGCATTGAATAGTATGCAGAACCAAATGGACCATTTGAAGTGACATGGAGAGAAATTGTATGAAACTCATGTACTAAGTATTTCATAAATTCAGTTACTTAGATTCAGTGATCCATAAAGTAAACTATGACACCATGCAATAAACTAAAAACGCCATTGTCGATGGATTTTAGCACATAGGTACTAGTGGAACAATGGCTAATTAAAGAGAAATTGTATGAAAAGCGTGACGTATATTGAAATGTAAATATAGATTGTATTATTGCGATCCAATAACTACAATAATGGATAACAAAACAAACATTCAAGAGGGTTGCATTTTCCCAAGGATGAGTATAAACTCACTAAATGTGTATACAATATATTTGATCTCTTTCACATTTCCCCTCATCCTTTTTATATAGTTTTCCCCTCTAAAATTATCCTGTTCTAGAATATACTCCATAGCTGACTAATACTAAAATACCGGTGGTACCCTCATATCCAATATATGGCACACCACTTTCATGTTTACTGGTTGGAACAGTTTCATGATCTCAATGACACACAAAGAACAAGAAATAAGCATATTACAAGAAAAGGCAGAAGGAGACGAGCGCCTAAAAAGATATGTATAAGATGCGGCATCAAAAGAAAACACAAATGGACCAAGTACAACTTCTCAAATGAACTTATTAACATTGCGTGATATGCAGATTGAAAAGATGGCAACTCTAGTGCTGTGGGAAAGAAGTAAAAAAGAAGCCTAAACAGATGGAAAGTACAAAAAGTTCTTGAGCACAGAAAGCCTTCTAGCAATAACCAGGAGTCCAAGGCCACTTTAAGTGCATGCTTAGTATTAATTGTTTTCTTGGTCTTCGATACCCCTTAGAACCCTTAGATCAATGGAACGAGATTCGTCATTGGCAAAAAAAATAAAATTAAGAGAGTCCATGGTTAGGCCAAGAAGTTTTGTTCATGCCTTCTTTTATTTTTCATCTTATTTCGCAGACTTGTCATCAAAGGAAGGAGGATGTTGGAAACAAGCACACTAGGAGACCAAAGTACAACAAAGAGTTTTATGCTACATTTGAAAAGAATGAATTGCTCCTGAAAAGAAATATAAGGACTCTCTGAATTTCTAGGACCGTAGGTGCAGTGAGTAAATTCACAATTGAGGTCTATGGTCACCTAGATGCTCCGGGTAAAAGAACAAGAATTTAAGAGTAGAATTCTTTCCAGCATGTTCTACTTAGCTTAGGAATTGGTCTTGTAGAAACTTATTGCACACCAAAATAGCGTGCACCAACCTTAAATTCAAAGAGTATGAGATAGAGAGTGTGATTAAGTAGAGTGGAAAGTGAGGAGTGTGGACTTGTAAATGGAATATTAAGAAAGGATGCACAATAAATATAGTGTGGACTAAGTCCATTTTAAACTTACACTTGGCTAGGATGCTCCTCACAAAATTTTTCGCACTATTTCTATAGGTTGTGGGCATTCTTTAGGGAAAATTCTTATACGATGTTCAATCATGTATAAAAACTAAAAAGGTCAAACTAAATGCTACAAATAAGTGAAGAAGTTGACTTTAGATATGTTCATCACTAAATCATAAAGGTTTTTGTTTAAGATAGAAGCAAAGGATAATTGGAGTTGAATGTGTGATACTAATGAAACCATAGTACAAGAACAAGGCTGGTTCTGCCACGTTGTAAAAGTAGTAAAACAAGGACGAACCGGTATTTTCCGCGTTGTCAAGGTGTAAAAAAGTCGTTTCAAGGGAATTTTCATGCTTTCGGCCGATATTTGGTCTTGCGATAATTACATCACTCTCGTTACCACATCACCATGTCGTTGCCACGATCATGACCATTACCGCATTTTTGCACTATGAATGACATCGACTAATGCAACGGATGTTCAAGGTTCAATCAACATAGAGTAGTGCATAACAAGGATCATAGATACAAACTACACCTAGAAAGTTGAGATGACTTGCCCATATGCATCAACAATTTCCTGAAAAGCAGAAGTAAATTTGTTTGTCCTGAAATATGTTGGTGGTGACTCCCTTGTATACAGAGCTTGAAATATAGCTTCAACTTGAGAATTTGAGTCTAATGTCGCCCTGTGCAATGCATCTTGGATCTGCATAAATTAAGCAACAATTTAGCTATAATACCTCTAGGACTAAAAAAGTCAAGCATAAACAATTCACCACAAATTCACACCTTGGAATAACAAAAAAAATGCAGAAACAGTTAATCAGATGTTTACCTGTTTTGTTGCAAAAACTGGGCACCAACCTTCTGCTACAAGACATTTTTTTGTTACATCCATGCTAAGCATGTTCAATATGTGGTAAATGGATTTCTCCTTCCTCACCTTCAAAAAAAAATTACAACTTGGTACTTTCACTATATATGGGCAATGTTTGAGCCAAAAAAGTTACTAATAGCATTTTCATTTTATATCAGTAGTAAAACAGTGGTTTAACAGAAGGATGTGTGACAGACCAGAAGGTTCCACTGCTCAAACTGATCACCAATAGTTTGCAATAAGTTGCCACGATACAGAAGTCCAGCATCAATGGCAGTCCTCAGTTCTGAAATTCTTCCAGAAACCTAAAATGAAATCAAGTTAGATCAGCAGATTGCCATTTTTCATTTGACAAGGTATATTAGAAACCTTGACCTTTAAGGAAGTACATTTAACAGGAAGTAATATGTAATATGCGCACGACAAAAGAAAAAGATAACAGACAGCCATAACAAAGAAGGTTATGACTGCAGCTGATCAGATATAGTACGCATATACTCTCATAGTCTAACAGTGTTTGTCATTTTTTGACCCTTTCATCAATCTTGAGAAAAGTGGGAAAGAAGCAATAGGAAAAACTTTTAGAAATCTGTGCATGTATTGAACTGAGAGGCCATGAAAATAGGTTGACAGTAAAAGGGACAATCAAACTGGTACATAAGAAAACAGAAACAATCACTATAGAATAGAGTTGTACTTAGGATGCTAGTTAAAGGGATATTTTCTTCCATAATGGGGCAAAGGGAAATCTTCTAAACGATGCTATGCAAACCTTTAAATGTAATTTAACACTTGAAAAAAAAGGAAGATAAGCTGCATAAAAATGACACATGTTCCTAGATGGATTCCACTTCCCCACCCAGCATTCTTCACTTTTCCCTTAATTTATGAAGGACTTTTTCATTTCAAGATACTTCGTCCATCTTCGAAGAGGACGCGAGAAGTGCAATGGGGTACGCACAAAAAATTATCTCATAATATTACTGCAGACGCGGAAAAAACGGAGTGAAAAATAAAAGCAGAATAAAGTCCATAGTTCGTACCTCTTTCAGCATCTGATCTTGTTTGCCAAAGTCCTCACTGAAGGGGTAACGATTAGCTCCAAATGCTTCACAGATCTTAAGAATTTTGTTCTTTGCTCGCTCTCCAGAGTAGAATATTACAAAGACATTTTTCTCAACCTGAAATTGGTCGTGAAAAAATGAGATATAACCAAACAACCAGTCATAATGGTTCCACAAAAAATCTTCATGAATTATAAACAGAACTGCAGGATTAATTTGGTAATGAAACTGAGTTAAGATAATGCAATATAGAGACAATAGTTGACATGATAAGCAAACCCATTAAGCTCACATTTAAATTGGGGGTAAAGTATATTACAGGGGTGATAAAAGTCAAACTACGCAAAATAAAGGTATAGAGAAAATGAGAAAAGGGAGAACTATATCCCTCATTTAAGAGGAAATAGATACCCAACAGGGCCAACACCCCCTGGCCCCTAGGATAATTTTGACCACCCTAATGAGAGCAGTAGTTCCTCACTCCCTCTACAATTATAACATCACCATCATCTTAATTCTTAACCCATAGATTATATTCCTGAAATCTGTAAGGCTGGTCATGAGAAATTCAAACTGAAAAAGACAACACTACAGAAAAGTGGCATTGGATCATACACACATCCTTCATCCTAATGCAATGAGTTTGTGTAGGCACGCTGAGAAACATGTGAACTTAGTTTATGAAAAATATCATCTTTAAAATCAGAAAAACCCATAACCATTGAAAAGGGAAAGGACATTAGTATTATAACCTTCTCTCCTGAAGCAGGGTCAGTCACAGGATTCTCTAGTGCAGTCTGCCTTACAAAAACATTGCCCCTAGTAGCACGAAACAAGATCCTCTCGAACGCCATAGATTTCTCTCTGGGTACCAGACCTGTCAAAAAACCCAGCTGGATAGGCTTTGATGGATCAACTGACTTGTCCTGAACACAAGTGCTTTATGATTATTAATCAAAGGGAAACAAACACGGGATAGACAAGAGAATTACAACCAATTAACAAATGAACAGATTAAGTCTACTTGGTCCAACAGTAAAGGTGTGTCCAATGAATCCTCAGCTTGCTGTGCTTCTGTTTCTCTCTGCTGTGCAACAGCACTTCTTTGAGCGGAATGGAAGAATTCTCCAGCCTGTAGGGAATGTTAAAACACGGTAAGAGTACATCACCAAGACAGTAAAGATAATTCATGGATAATAAAATAAATAATCTGTCCTATTTCCAGAAGCTAGTTCTTTAAATAATTCCTGAAGCATACAAACTCTGTTGCTTCCATAACATTAAATACTTTGTTCGAAATGTGGAGAGACGAAAAAATTCCGTAATGTATCATTTTCTTCACACGGAACTCTTCTCACCTTCCAACTACTTCTAGAAGCACAGAATGAGAGTGGCTTCAGTTGTCTAGCAAGCTGATAAGAATGGTCTCAGTATTTGCTTCCACATGATTAACATGCTAATACAGTCTTTTAGAAGCACCCAGGCGAACATCGATGAGGGCTCCAATTTAAATTGTGCTATAAAAATTTCTTAAATACAAATTCAAAGAAGCAAGATTACTAACCTTCTGCAAGACAAGTTTATACTCAACAAGTTCATTATAAGTGCGCTGTAATTTCTCATTGTTTGCATTCATTTCAGAAAGCTCAGCTTCCAAATCTCCAAGTTTCACCTAGTAAACACAAACACTAAGGTCCAACAGATAATCATGTTGAATCCCCTTTCAGGTTCCAAGTTCCAACACATTCTGTAGCTAATAGAAGGAGAAAGTTTTGGTACATACCTCTAAATCATCCACTTTAACATCATATCGGGTAAAAAACATCGGTGGAGCTGAAATGCCAGCATTTGACATTTGTTCTCTGAAATATCGTAATCTACGTGCCATCTCTCCACATTTTTTTATCTTCAAAAGATTTGTAAAAATCAATCGATCAATATGAATGTTAAATGAGTAATTTCTAACTTTACATAATGACAGACCACATCAATTGTCTCTTCTAGATGACCTTCAGCTCTTTTTCAGCTGTAAAATCGTAAGTCAGGCGGTTGCCTTTTGCCCCAAAGTTCTATTAAAGAAAACCTATTTACAACAACAGGTAAGGCCAAAGGGCTTCTATGCATCACACACTTTAGGCTATAAGCAATGTAATCCTTCCGCCATTCTTTGTGCTGGAGCCACTCTAGAGGTTAACAAAAGAGAATGCCATATTTAAGTAACAGTAATAAGGTAAATTAAGGAGAACAAAAGTGCATTTCCTAAGGAAATATAGACAATTATTAAATAAGTTGGCCTTTGACTGGGGAATGAGGCATCAAAACATGGAGGGGCTAATAGCAAACGCTTGCTTATTTACAGCTGCGGCCGTAGAAAGAGACTGCTCGGTAACCAAATTATAATGTCATTGAATCAAAATGGTCTACTTCCATGCTCCAAAATACCGGAATTTCAAGAGATGCAACGAGTCAAGGACTCCCAAGTTCTAGTGCTAATTTGGCTCACCAAAGTCGCAAGCACGTGAAAGCACTCATGAAATACACACTAATAGAGTAGTAAAAATTGGTCAATGAGTTCAGATGAGCTACTATCAATCAATTCATTTGCACATGCATGCCATTTTCTAATATACACCAACAGAGTTATAATGAGAAAAGATGCGAAAATTTTCCATCTATCATTACTTGACAAGTAAGAAACATAAGTAGGATGAACTAGACTTCAATGCGAGACTGCGTACTTTTAGTTGATCGATAAGAAAGAAAAACATAATTTAAATCAAAACACACCTGATTGGCATAAGTTCGCTGAAAAGGACTCTTATCTGCGTTCAACTGTAAGTAAAAATATGTCAGATATTCATATGATAATGAACAAAAAACAGGAAAAATCATCTAGTTTCTATTAAAAAGGAAAGAACAAAAGCCAAAGAGAAAATCAAGTAGAAATGGCACAAATAGACCAAGAACTAAAACGCACTTGCAACATTCACAAAAAGAAACATTACAAAGCTAAAAACGATATTCCTAAAATGTAAAGCCGAGCCTAAAATAAAATCTACGCCATAGCTATATAAGCCTATTTGAATGCTCCATACGCCAGTCTTCTCCAATCTTCATGATGTAACAAGGGAAGGGCTTCTAGCAAGGACCTCAATGAACAACTCAGATAAAATTCTCAAAAGTTTCTTCATGGTTTGAATTTTTAGAAAGGCAAGCATCACACCAAAACACCAAGATATATTTGTTTTCTGGATACTTCAGTCGAACCAGTCGCATCACAATTCTCGTATTTACTGTCAATTACACCTCAAAAAACCATTATCTCACAACATCCCAGAGTTTCAGCACATGGCACCTCAAATTCAATGTTTAAACCTCGGTATAGTTCTGTTAAAGACAATTTATCTACTTTGATTGAATTTTTTCACAAAAATATAATTACATGAATGATGAATGTATTCAACTGTTAAAAGACAAGCATTAATTTTGATTATGCACTGCATAGTGTATTTCAAGCCTTAAAAACAGCTTCAGTCATTGACTTTCTACAGCCTATAAAACATTAATAATTCAAACTAAAATCACAACAGCATTTCCTTCAAAAACAATTCCGCATTAAAAATACCAAATATTGAAACAACAATCAACAATCATCTACTATAACACAACAATAACATGAAAAATAGCCTAAATTTAATTTTAAAAAATCCAAAAAATGACATGACAAAAAAAAAACGCATCATTGTTTGATTAAAAATCAATCAAACAGCATAATTGGCAAGATACCGCATTCAGGAACCGAAATTAAGAAGAAAAATCAATAATAAAGAAACAAACATCTTTAAATTGGAGAAGGCCGAGATCACCAAGGTAAGAGACGGTGAGATGAGAAGACTCGAGAGGGATGATGAGTTGAACTAATTGCATCTCTTCGGACCTCATGAGATCCATTGGAGGACAACATCCTACCATTGTTGATGTCTACTACCTCTAATTCTCTCTCCTATCCTTCGTTAATTGTCCTTGGCTATGCCTGAGATGGGGAGTAATAATTTTCTAATTGATAACAGTGTCTGTGTCACGGGTGGAGAAGGAAAGAGATACGTGACTTTTGTGTTTTACTATTAAATCATCGTATAATAATTACTCCCTCTATTCTCTAATCTTCTTCTCATTTATAATAGAGAGAGAAATTTGATTAATATTTTTAACACTTATTTAGAAGATAAAATATATTCATATAAAATTTCGTTTGATTTATCTCAATATATATTTTTTATTATATATTACAATTAATATAAAATAAATAGGATAAAAAGTATATAAGTCTCAAAAATTAAATCCTATTTGAATTGAAATAAATAGCGGTTGTTTTAGACAAGGTGGGACTGGGAGTTCCATTTTCACACTAACTCTTTAGGGAACCTTCACTAGTGAAGACATCAAACTTTCAAAAGTAGATAAGCAAAACCACGCCCCTAAAAACACTCAGATATCCGTGGTTTGATCCCAAAGTCATCAATGGATGTAACCTCCATTTCTCAAGCCATGCAACTTCATGCTCAAGCACTCAAATTAGGATCACAACCTCACCATCACAACTACAGCAAACTCTTCACTTTCTCTGCGCTATCTCCTTCTGGTGACCTTAACTATGCTCGTCTTATACTCAACTCTCTTCAAACCCCAAATTCTTACTTCTGGAACACCATGGTTAGAGCCTACTCTGAAAGTTCTGATCCTTTTGAATCTATTTCACTCTTTATTGCAATGAAACTGGAGCAACCTTCTGCCATTGCTCCAAGACCTGACAAGTTTACTTACCCTTTTGTTGTCAAAGCTTGTAGTAGATTGAAAGACGCCAACTTGGGTAAACAAGTTCATTGTTTGATTTGTAAAGTGGGTTTTGATTCTGATAGGTATATATGCAATTCTTTGATTCATATGTATATGAAATTTAACGATTTGGGTTCTGCACGTAAGGTGTTTGATAGAATGCCTGACAGAGATGTTGTTTCTTGGACTTCTGTAATTGATGGACTTGTTGATAATGGTAGAGGTATTGAAGCAATTAAGCTTTTTGATGAGATGATTGATAGTGGAATAGAACCTAATGATGCGACAATCGTGTCGGTTTTGAGGGCTTGTGCGGAGACAGGAGCATTAGAGGTAGGGAGACGAGCTCAAAGAATTGTTAAGGAACAGGAGCTTGGTTTAAAATCTAATGTTAGTACTGCATTGATTGATATGTACTCGAAATGTGGTTGTATCGATAGTGCTAGGAACGTATTTAACGAGGTTTTTGATAAGGATGTGTGTGCTTGGACTGCCATGATTCATGGTCTTGCAAGTCATGGTATGAGTAGAGAGGCATTAGACTCTTTTGCAGAGATGAAAAACTCAGGTGTAATGCCTGACGAGCGAACCATGACTGCTGTTCTCACAGCGTGTAGGAATGCCGGTTGGATGACCGAAGCTTACCATTACTTTAAGGACATGAAGAAGAAATATGGAATCAAACCAAACCTTCAGCATCATGGATGTATAGTAGACCTTTATGCGCGATCAGGGAAGTTAACGGAGGCTGAAGATTTCATTAGGAAGATGGGTGTTAAGGCGGATGCTGTTCTATGGAGAACTGTCATATGGGCGTGTCGAATTCATGGAGATACTGATCGCGCAGAACGTCTGATAAAGGACATAGATGTAGATTTTACTGACCCTGGAAGTTATGTACTTCTTAGTAATATTTATGCATCTGCTGGAAAATGGCATGATAAGGCAATGTGTAGGGAAACAATGAATAGACAAGGACTCGTTAAAGCACCGGGTTCTAGTAAGATCGAGATTGATGGTAGTGTTTATGAGTTTACAGCAGGAGATTCTAGTCACATTGAAGCACATAATATTTATGAGAAGTTGGATGAAATATACAAGAAGTTGACAGAAGAAGGCTATAAACCCGAGCTTTCAGAGGTGTTGCTTGAAGTCGATGATGAAGAGAAGGCGTTCCAATTGCTTCATCATAGTGAAAAACTCGCTATATCCTATGGACTGATAAAAACGAAGCCAGGATCGCAACTTAGGATCGTAAAGAATTTACGATCATGTGAGGATTGCCATTCTTTTATGAAACTGATCTCGAGAGTGTATGAGAGGGAGATTATAGTTAGGGATCGAATTCGTTTCCATCATTTTAGAGATGGGATATGCTCCTGTGGAGATTACTGGTGACGGAAATGCAATCCCTGCAACCTAAATACTTCCTCTGTTCCATTATACTTCTATTAATAGAGACATTTTGCCACACTACATATCAGAATCGGGTGTTAGTATTTCAGAACGGATGAAGTATTACCGTTGATAAGGGTATGATCTACCCTCTCGGTTTGATCATATCTTCTATGAGCGGGAGATTATAGTGAGGGATCGATTTGTTTCCATCATTTTAGAGATGGGATATGCTCCTGTGGAGATTACTGGTGGCGGAAATTCATTCCCTCAAGGGTTTCACTGAGTGAAGCCTACATACTACAAGGGTTTCACTGACTGCAACCTACATACTACCATAGATAAGTTATTATCTGCCCTCTGGGTATGATCATATCTTCTATGAGTAGGATATATTAAATTATGATGATGGAAATTCAATCCCTACAATCCCCTTTTTGTTGTTTGCTATAATGTGGACAATCTTGTTCAAATCTAGTGTTTTGGAAAAATTTAAGACTAGAGAGGTGATTTCTGAGTTTTTACAATTATAGAAGTGAGTTTTAACAATATAATCATCTTATCAGTTTGTTCTAGTTGTCACTAGTAAATTTTTCACTGTGAGCCCATTAATTTATAATTGGACAGGAGCGTCATTGTTTTCGAATTCGTACGTTGTTTTTTTATGAAAGATCGAGACTTTTTGTTTCTAGTTATAACCATTGACTCTGATGCCAAGTTAAAATTTTTGTTTCTTTATTATTAAACATAGTCAAGTGAGTTTTTATTTGATTTATCTTAATGTCAAGATTATTAATAAATTTTATTTTTTTATTATGTCAATTTAAAAAAATTAAGGCCAGAATAAATGCATTAGTATGTGCGCAAATAAATTCAATTGGAGGAAGTATTTCATAGACAAATATTCCTCATTATAATACACTATATTTTTTAAGAGTGATATTGTCTCGATATAATAATCATTCAAAATCATATAACAGTAATATTATGCAATCTATCTTCTATACAATATACTAATAAAGAAATGATTAAGACACATGTCGATTTTACAATAAAATTTTTCCCGCTCTTTTCAATTTCTTATTAGGAAAATAATTTTTAGCATATCAAGTAATATCTTTCTGATTAGATTTGTTTAATTGATTTGTTACAAAAGATTGTAAAACTTTACCTTATTTACTAATTTTTTACCATTACAATCACCTAAATATGTAATATCTTTTAATTACAATGGATAATTAACGAATAACATATTAAATTTCTATGTAAATTATTAATTTTCATTAAAATATATTTGTAATAAATTACGAAAAGAAAATAATTTTGAAAGTTTTTCATAGTTAAACCTATATATTACTTACATAGCTATATTAAAAAAACTGCACAAATTAAATAGATTACACATTAATTATTTAAGTAAATAATAATTAATAATTAGGATAAGATATCGGTAAAAATTCAAATGATAATTTTATCACATACATAAATACTTAGATTTAGTTATATGTTAATTATTATAGTAAAAAATATATTCTTTAGGCTTAAAACTTATAAGGTTTTTCAAAGACATTGAACATTTAAATTATTTTTATATTATTTTTTATGTGTAGAAATTTTCTATTATTTTATATAAGTACTTATAATTTTATTATTTAGTGCATAATTTTATGATTATGTTTTATATAGTAATATATTAATAATATGTATCTCAATCTAATAGTAATACTTTCACAGTTTTTAAAACAAATCAATTTATAATTTCAATAAAACATTTGTGTGGTATATGGTAAATTTCGAAGAAACTCAGTGGTATATCATGAAATATCCGTTAATTAAATAAATAATTAATTGAAAATATCCCAAAAATTGCAAAGTTACTAATTTTGTGAAAAGTGTTTTTCACAGATCGCGAAAAAGGCTCACAGGTCTCGAGTTTTAAAAGCAAAGTTTCTATTTTTGAAAAAACGCAATTTGCGGGTCGCGACTTTTATCACTGGCCGCGAGTTCGCGAGTCGCGAAATTTTTCACTAGTCACGAGTTTCGCACTGGTTTTTGCAATGTTCGTCTTATTCGGTTTTTTTAGTTATGCTATAACTACCTACGGTTAATATGATTATATTAACTAAATATATTGGGATGAACTGATTTATGATCGACATTGATTCGTGAATCGATGTTGCGGCTCGTGAAGTGACATATTATTTCATGAATGGTTGTGTGCTCTTCTATAAATATAGAAGGCATGTGTAAGTTATTTCTAATCTTACATGAGATATACATGGAATATACATGCATTCTTTGAATTCTTCTCTTCTCTAGCACTTTACATAGAGAACTTGCAATCATCGATTGTAATAATTTTTCGTTTCTTCTTCCATTTAAGTTTCGCTTACATTATTCTAAATTCCTTATGCTAGAAATTTAGTGTAATTCTTTGTATCTCAAAACATATTTCCAGTATACATTCCCAAGCACCGTAGTAGGGAGGAAATGATGTTTTAGGATATAGTATCTCGCCTAGAATTAATATCAAGTTCACATACAAATTCTTCTTGTTACTATGTTCGATATATGGTGATTCCCGATGATGAAGTTCACATTTGGTGTATGTTAAGCAAAGGTTTGAACTTGTCATATGTTTTTGTAACCTACTAAGTTTATGTAAATTTATTTTATATGTTTGATTAATAAAATTAAAACAACAAATTACAACATTGATATGTACTTTCAGTGGGATTAAGCAGGAAATGACTCCGAGATGACCATTGGACAAAATATTGTCGCAAGTACGCCTTATCCAGAGTAATGAGGAGATCTTTGAAGATGTATCTCATTGAATACAAGCAAGTTGGCTTAAGTGGAGAGTGACCACTAGGGTACTATGTGATAAAATGATTTTCACAAAACTAAAAGGTAAATTCTACTGAGTTACGATGAGGCTGACATTGTTATATGAGATAAAATGTTGGCCCTTAACATAGGATGGACGTAATAGAGATGTGAATGCTGAGATGGATGTGGGGACACACAATAATGAACAGAATTAGGAACCAAAAGTCGAGAGAGCGGTTAAGGGTTGTCTCATTATCTACAAGTTGGGTGGAAACATGTTGAGTTAGTTTGGTTATATGAAGAGGATTGTCGACGAGCCGTACGGAAGGTGGATAACCTTATAGTGAGGGCAATAGAAGTCCATGTAGATTTAAGAGAATGTAAGAGGAGCAAATAAAGACTGATTTGTACCTTTTTGAGAACCTAACAAAATATATGAATAGTTGAAGACGATATATCCATGACTTAACTTTTTATTATTTCTTCAACTTACCTTTTAAAATCCTAGTTAGCAATTTATATCATTTACTTAATTTATTATTGTTACTTATGTCAACAATTTCTATTACAATGGTTCAACCCTTGACTAATTTGTAATGTGATTTGCATGTATGTTTTTTCATGTGGTCTTGGTGTTACTCATCTATCGCTTTGCAAGGTTATCTTTATTATTTCACTAATTCTTAAATGAGACGGTCTCATGGTAAGACCCTCTCTATTAGGTTGGTCCAATATAAACTTTTTGTCATAAAGTGATAACTTATAACGTTACAATGATAACTTACAATTTTAAAATAACCACTTTTTATAGTCTTAGAGTAATTACTTATAACCTTAACACGATCACTTATGATTTTAAAGTAATCAATCTAAAAATAAGCTAATTATATGGACCAGTCCCATAGTATGACGGTCTCATACAAGACGAGTTGTTATTAATTTAATTGGTTGGGTGCATTCCTCTTTGTCATTACTTTGAAAAATACATATATGATTTGTTCGCTATCTTTTCCTTTAAACTCTGATTTTGTGTGGAAAATAAGATGATAGACCATAACTATTTTCTATACAATAAATTTTATTTCAAAAATAATCAAACAAAAGCTCAAATCAACCAAATTAACACATCATTTAAAAAAAAAAAATAAATAAATAAATAACACATGAAAATTGGGATTGCGTAAATCAGTGAATTTCCTGGCTGAGCAACAGAATTAGGGTTTTACCTGAAACTAAAAACCCTTGCAACCCCCAAAATCCTCTTCAATGGAAAAAAGCAAAAGGCCAACTACTGATACTACAAACTGATTCTAGGAGAGAAATATTTTGCAATCAGAATGTTCGCCACAAGAAATTTTCCAAACCAATCCCTCAAAACCCTAACTTCTCTTCTCCGCAACAGTCTTTATATTCAGAGGAATCATTTCCACCCAAATGTTGAAATCTATCGAAAAAGTCCAATATTTGATTATTCTTCTTCTTCTCATACCTCACTCTCTTCTTTCAATTTGGAGTTTAGATTTAATGGATTTCGAAGGTGGATGTCAACATCCAAAGGAAGAAGTATGAGAAGCAAAGTTGAGCGAAGAATGCAAAGAGAAGCTGGTAAAACTCAAAGGCAAATTAGACAAGCTAAAAAGATTAAGCTTAAGCTTATGACGGATGAAGAACGCCTCATTTACAATCTTAGAAGGGTATGTTTTCCTTTTTTGTGATTTATCAAAATGTAATTCTTAAGGTTTTAATATTTGCCAAGTTTGCATAGTAGTCACTATTCGTCATTCATAGCCTATTAACTGACGGTGATGCTCTGGAAAAAGCAAGGGAACTGCAGGAATTTCGAGTAACTGATGTGGACACCAAATGAGGACTTGTAGAAAGTTGTAGGGAATTATTCTAAATAATCTTGTGAAGCCCTAAACCTAAGACATTCAATTCAGAAGGGTCAATGCCACAATTTGGAAACAGACTATAGATTGATAAGCTTGATTCAATCTAGTCTAGTTATTGCAATTATACCATTTTATTTTTCTAAGTACATGGCAGTTTGAGGGAAGGGGAGGGGCGGGAATCGAATTCAGTACCTTACCTAGGGAATGGGGTACATGCTCCAATTGATAGAAGACCCTATTCTCTTTGCCATTTTAATTTTTGAATTAAGCTGAAAATTGTAATTCTAAGAGAAGCTAATGAAATGAAAGGATTTGGATTTTGGACCTCAAAATGATTAAAAGAAGCAAGAAAACAAAGAACAACAGTGCACAATAATGGAGTAATCATACAAACTAAGCGAAGGACAAAACAAGCAAAAACACAAGTTTTTAATGGTGGCTTAACCTCCCCCTCAAATAGGAATTTATTTCATCAACTATTTAACAATACATTAATGAAATATCAGTTACAAAGCTTGAACTAGCCCTCTAGAGTTCAAAATTTTCCTCTTTTGATGGAGTTCACTCACTAATACATGAAAGACACTCAAAGACTCCAAAACCCAAATTTTCTCTATGTATTAGCCACTACCAATTACCATAACCCAATATTGATTTGCGCCCTCTACGTAGCCACCAAATCCGTAAAAGATCCCTACCAATAGGACATGACATGTCCTGTAGAAACAACCTATTAAACAATCCTAGACTGCCTACTCGAACGTGCCGGGGTACAAGTCTGATCTTGGTTACTGGACGCTTTTGCTGGGTGGTTGTGGCAGGCATGATTTACACCCTCTCATTGTGTCAAACAATCACTCAAATCTCAAGTGGTGATGCCCCATTGCATACCCATCACCTCTCTCTAACATGCTTGCTATGGAGTGAGCTATAATTTGATCAATAGCACCCTCTAAACATGGTAATTTGGCTTTTGCACTAACAATCTCCCCCTCAAGGCCAAATCTCTCATAAGCAACAAATGTCACCTTCTCGGTGACGCACGAACATCATTGTCAATCTTATGGCCTAGGCAACCACCACCAACTTGTGGCATATACAAGTTCAAATTAAGAAGTTTAGATCATCACTTAATCTCTGGACTGTGTTTGTAGTTTCAATACAACTGTAGAGCAATTCGTCGGTATCGGAATAATTCACTGGTTTTTTTTCATTTTTATCAGTTTAGACTTGGATCTCCTTACAAACTTACCCCCTTTTAACTTCTCTTGTATTCGTGGTCCTCCACTAACACTATGTTTGGATAGAAAATTAGGAGAGAAAAGAAAGGAAGAGAAGGGGAAGGAAAGGAAGGGGAGGGAAAGAGAGGGAAGATTCTACATTATTTGTATGGGAAGGAAAGGGAGGGGAAAGAAAGGAATTTCATTTTCCTTCCAAACCTTTCCTCTTACGGAGAGATTTTGATGGTAACAAAATGAAAGGAGTTAATCCCTCCAAATCCTCTGCCTTCCATTTTGCTATTCAAAGAAGGGGATTTCCATCCCTCCAAATCCTTTTTTTTCTTTTCCCTCCATTTCTCTCCATCCAAACAAGGCCTAAAAGGATATAGCAATGGGGTATTGAACTGCATGTTTCAATAAATTTTGGAGGACTTAGCTTGTATGGATATTGTTTGGTGTAGCTCAAAACTTTCAGATTAATCATTTATTCACTTCTTTATTGCTTCAGGCCAAGAAGAAAGTTGCATTGCTTCTCCAAAAGCTTAAGAAATATGAACTGCCTGAATTGCCTGCACCTAGACATGACCCAGAACTGTTAACACCTGAACAACTTCAAGCTTATAAGAAGATTGGATATAGAAACAAAAACTATTGTGAGGTTGGTGTTCGTGGAGTCTTTGGAGGAGTTGTCCAGAATATGCATCTTCACTGGAAGTTCCACGAGACTGTGCAAGTTTGTTGTGATAACTTCCCCAAGGAAAGGATCAAAGAGATGGCAACTATGCTTGCTAGACTCAGTGGTGGTATTGCGGTTAACATACATAATGTGAAAACAATCATCATGTTTCGTGGTAGAAACTACAGGCAACCAAAGAATTTAATACCTGTCAATACCCTCACGAAGAGGAAGGTATGTAGTTCTTGTCAGTTTTTTATTTTTCGGTGTGGTTACTTTGCTGTGATAGGCATTTCATTTATTATCTGGATTGACAAACATAATTTTGAAAGGGACTACCTTTATTCCCTCTTTCCATCCTTCTATATGAACATGTTTTCCTCTAGTTACCACGGCCGTCGACTAGCAAGGGCAAAGCGGGCTACCGTCCAGGGTCCTGAATTTTTTAGGCCTTAAAAACTTACTTTTATGTATATAAGTGATATTAATTTAAATTAAATTTTGATATTACTTGCATTTTTTGCTAAGTAGTATGAGTTCTTAGTGCTTTCTTTATAAAATTGTTTAAATATCAACAGTAAAAAACAAAAGGTGTATTATATTATTTGTTACGCCTTAAGTTGGGGCGTTTTTATTTTTTGCTGTGGGGCCCAAAAATGAACGGGAGGGCCCTGCTAGTTACCTAAGTTGGTTACTGATATTGCAAGTAGAATAATCTCTGAAAAGAGGCCTTGTAATGCCCTGATTCACCACTTCTGTTCACACTTTGTTAATCTGGATTTTGGAGTTCTTTAAATAAGATTCTGTATAAGAAAATGCTGATCATAGCTGTTTAGGTGATGGGTAAGTGGACACAAGTAGAAATACAAAACATTTAGCAACACCAAATGACATGTGATTTTGTCATAAATTTCATGCTTTAATGTTATTTTAGTCTTAAGGGGTATTGGTGCAAATATACATATTTAAATAGCTTTCAGTATCTGAGTACACTATGGGCCATGGATAAACTTTTATGTGTTCCAAATTTGTTGTCACTAATGAGGACCGACCGACCTATAGTCCGTACAGATCTGATTTGTTAGAGCCTGTGTGTAATCTCTGTTTCCCTTGTAAATTCAAGTGCCATCGATCTTTCCACTTTTTTTTGTTGCTTATTTCTGTTGTTGCATTATACTGGAATCTTATAGTAACATTTGGTCTGGACATGCAGGCTCTTTTTAAGGCAAGATTTGAGCAAGCACTTGAATCTCAAAAACTAAATATCAAGAAAATTGAGCAGCAGCTTCGCAAAAAGGGTATAAGCCCAGATGATCCTGTGGCAATGGCGAGCATCCAGAGGGTGGCATCAACCTTTTTTAATGCAATTGACAAGAAGGAAGGGAGCCCCTATGTCTTCCGTGAGACTCAGGATTCTGTAAAGGAGACTCAAAAAAGCTCAGAACAGCCCGAATTTGCTGATGATAGTGATCAAGAAGAGCTTGACAAATTTATAGCAGAGATAGAGGAGGCTGTTGATCAGGAATGGGCCGAGGGGGAGGCTGCAGAAAAGGAAGAATATGGAAAAATTAAGTACAGGAATAAGGAAGACTCTGGTGGAAGATTCAAACCCGAGCGTTACGTAGATGACATGTCTGGTGATGAGGATAGAAGTCGACGTCAAGGTCGTGGTTCAATGAATGCACATAGAAGACAAACAATGAAAGATAGCGATGATGAAGATTACATTGATGATTATTGTGGAAGTGAAGGAGAAAACAGTACTGATAATCTTGATGAACGACATTTTCGAAAACCACCAAGGGCTACCAGAAACGAATCCCATGATCGCCGTGAATCATTCAGGGTTGCGAAAAGCAATAGGCTAGATGATCCCGATTATCCCGAAATTGATAGTGATGATTCTGATGAAGGTGGCTGGAACTCCCGTGTAAGAGATAGAACCAGAAAGCAAGATAAAAGAGGCAGATCTGACATTATGGAAACAATAAACTTCGGGGGGGAGAGTTCAGATGCCGATATAGGTTATAGTGATGCAGAAATTCCTTTATACGAATCAGATGATGATACCCTTGAATCTAGCGCATTAAAAGCGGCAGATGAGGACTACATCAGCTCTGTTGGACCCCCACATTTTGATGAAAAAGAGGAGGATTCCGCTACGACAAGAAGAAATCAATCATCTCGAAAATATAATGAAGTTTGGGATAGTGATTGAATCCCGATAAAAACGAAGGCGTTGGTGTGTTTCTCAATCTAAGCTACTCTGCATGACAATGGCCAAATATTTTGCGGAAGGCGCATAATTTTCTAGATGAATCAAGACTGTTTCATGCTTGTGGCTGTGAAGAATACCCATTGCATTTTAGGCTTTGGCCAGGAACCGTAAAACGAGATGGGCACTACTTCGAAATAGTATTGTTCAACAGGCTGATCTATGATAAAAAAAAGGATTTGGCGGCGTATCATGATATAATACATCTCCTAATAGGTATTTTTATCATTAATCAAGTGATATTTTTGAGTGATAGCTTTATACTTCTATAAGATCTGATATATGCCATATCTTCTTTTATTCTTGTAAACTGTTGCAGCTTGCTCCCATCACACAAGAGGCAATTAACAAGCCATAGCAGCATTGTCAACTGTCAATCCCTAAAAACTTCTCATCAGATTGAATTGAATGAAACTGAACTCTTTAGTAACTACTAAATTGAATCAAATTGCTTTGAATTGAACTTATTAAAAAGCATATTGTCATACTTTAAAGTGGTGAATAGTACTTCCTCTATTGTCTTCAAGTTGATTATCTTTATTATCTTCACTTCAAAGCCCATCATTAAACTTCTCTTCTTGGATTCTCTTTTATACTCATGTGTAGAATGTTGTAATGAGTTGAAATAAATTATTTTGTTCGACTCTCTTACATAGGCTATGTTTTTCTTCAAGTGTTTTAGTTTCAATTGCTAGGACATTTGAAGAGCAAATATCACTTTTCAGAAAAAGTAGGTTTACTTCTTATTTAGTCTTTTTTTTTCCTTAACATCATAACATCTATTAAAAAGACTATAAAATGCCTAATGTCACAATTCTAAAGGCCCTGTCAAGTGTAATTTTTTGATTGGAGAATTGAGATTCACTGATTGAAATTAGTTGAACTATTTAATGCAGTAATTATTACTATTGATCTTTGCCATTTAATTATAGAATTAATTACAATATTATTTAGAAACAAATAGTTTAATGTACATTGTTAATATTTAAATTATGTTGGATAATAATTCTATGTATTATTGAATGTAAATCAATTACATCAAACTATGTAAATTTCCATCAAACTATGTAAATTTCCTTAATCATATATTTTTATATGTAAATATATTTGACAAAAAAAACTTGAAAACAAGATAAAATGTTAATACACAAGGACGCTATTGGTAATTAGGAAAGTCAAAGATGACTAGGGGTGGTTAATAAAAGTCAAAGGTGATTAGTAATGGACAATAGTCATTTAGACTAGTCAAAGGTCATTTGGGTTGGTCAATGATCACTTAACCTGAATGATATAGACTTTTATACTTTGGTGACTGTAATTCGCAAAAGCCTTAAACTTAAAAACTGTAATTCGCAAATCATACAATATAATAAAAATTATAATATTATTTGATTTTATGACTTAATCTTTTGTATTCGGATGGGAAATAAGATCAATAGAATATTGTACACAAATATTTCGACTTACACGAGTCTAACAACTTTTGAGATAATATAAGTTCATATTATTTAAATTTTATATGAGACAATATTTATCTATAATAATAAAGGAAGTTGAGATATGTATTTTATTTTTAAAAGTTAATTAATAATTGAAAATTGAAAATGTGAACAATACTTATGGTATTGACTTACTTAATTTTAATAAGTAGATGATTAAAATTATGATTTTGATAGCTAAATTTTTAGTCTAATTATAACAAATGTTATATTAGCATATTAAAAATAAATATTACCAATTAGATAATTTAATTTCAATACCAATTAGAAGAAATTTAAAAACTAGATTAATATTCTACACTATCATTGGTTTATAATTGAGATATAAAACTAACGTGTTGATTAAATTTTTTTTAGAATGATTATTGAGATTGATGCATGGTATATTGTTATTATTATATTGAGATTTTGATTATGAAATTAATATTAAATAAAATCAATGATTGATACATAGTATAATAAAAAAAAATCTATAATATTAACATTTTAACATATTATATCTAATTTTTTATATGTAATTTTATTTTAAAATGACATTAATATTTTGATGCCAAGTATATATATTATCTATGTGCTATTTATGTCAAAACAATTTTATTTTGGATTTTTGTTTGATGGTATTAAGGTGAAAGAAATAAGTATCTTATTTAACAATATCAATTAAAAAAAAATCTTACTTATACTATTTTTGGAATCTAATTAGGCAACTATGACACAAATTATTTTAATACCTATTTTTTAGATAAATGAATATTCAATTGAATTAATTTTTATCAAAATGAATTTACGTAAAAAGTCAAATTCATACTTTATTATGTGTTTAGTTAATAACTATTTATTATCATTTATAATTTGATGTTTCTACTTTAATAAAACTAATTTAATTGTGTATTACATGTGTACTTAAATAAAAATTAATGATTTAAAACTAAAGCTTTGTGAATGAATTAGATATATAATTTCATATTTTAAAAATTTTCTAGTATGAGCATTCAAAAAGAAAGAATTTTGACATTACTGAATTAATTAAATATATTGGTTTGATAGTATAATATGTTCGTGAATAACTATGGTGAAATTTTTAATTTTTACGTCATTTTCAATGTGATACTTTTCAATTGAATTTATATTAATCAAAAAATTAATTATCCGCATATTGTACGGGCACATATACCAATTACTTTATAAAATATTAAAATAGCAATGAATAAGGTTAATTATATTAAAATTTTTTAATATATATAGAAAGCTTTTTTAAAAGAACAACAATGGAAGATCTATAATGACAAATGAGAACAATTTTGACAATCCTCTAGCTAGTATATAGTCTATAGTCTATACTGTTTCACAACTCCCGCCACATCACTAATCCCTTCCACGTCACAACCATTTTGAAAATTTAAAAATTTATCCTGTTTTTAACAAATGTAGAAAGTAAAAAGTAAAATAAATTTAAAATTATACCGTCGTCCTCATTACTCAACCATCACCAGTTATTGTCCATCTTCTCTGCAACCATTCTTAGTTTACACCTTATTTTTCACTTCTTCAAAATTTTCAAAAAATCAATAGAAAAATGCATTTCGTTTTTTGTCTTTTACACTCACAAAACCACGTGAAACATTATTCTACACTTTCTCTCTCCTCCATTTTTGTTCTTCATTCTTTCAATTTGAAGCTTTAAGCTTTATTCAAACTCCATTGATTTTACTTCCATTACTATCACCGTTACCGTTACTATCAAGTTTTCCATTTCATACTAGTTGTTGAAGATTGAAGAAGATAGTATTGAGGTTGGGAGCTGCAAAACGGTGTCGTATAATTGATGTCGTCTAGTGCACGGAGTAGTTCACCGTTTAGTTACCGGAGAACTTCGAGCTCATACTCATCTTCTTCTTCTACGTCGTCGTTTTTGAACACTAGTGGCCGTTTTATTTCCTGGTCTGATAGCTCTTCTTCATCTTTTCACGGTTCGACCGGTGGTAAATCTATGATGTTGAACCATAGCTATGGAAGTCGGTCACCTGTCGGTTTTTCACCGTCAGATGACCTTCTTGCTGAGCCATTTGATTGTCCTAGATCCACTGCTGGTAGTGATAGTATATCCGTCACAGTCCGATTTCGTCCCATGAGGTGTGATTTTAACATTTTAGAAAGTATATTATTGTTATATCTTAATTCAGATCTTTCACTAATTTTTTGGGGATTTTTTTAGTGAGAGGGAATTTGAAAGAGGAGATGAGATTGCTTGGTATCCAGATGGTGATCAGATTGTACGGAGCGAGTTTAGTCCAGCCACTGCCTATGCATTTGGTAATTCATTTAAATTAGGTTAAGGTGTTGGATTGTATACGTCAATAATTATTAGTTTGTTATGATTGTCACAATCGTTTTTTGTATGTGATAATTGATAATGTAGATACGGTTTTTGGACCGAATTCGAATACGGATGAAGTTTATGATATTGCAGCTCGGCCTGTTGTTAAAGCCGCAATGGAGGGTATTAATGGTATGACTATACCTAATTTTATGATTTGGTGTTGGGATAGAGTTATCCCACATCGACAAATTGGTGTGCACCCTTTTTTAAGCTATTGGAGACCTTCTTCCCATTGCCATATGATTTTGGGATGGTATATATCTCCTTGGTTTATGAAGTGTGTGCACCTCGTGTCTCTCCGTTAACGTGCTGACATTCACAATAAGTCCAGCCTATTTAAACATATTTGGTTGCTTAAATAGAAAAAATTATTTTAGGTTCTAAGCTCAAAAACAGTTGATTATGTTTTTAGGTGATCAGTGATTTGAAAGAAAATGCTATTCTGATAATGCAGGTACAGTGTTTGCTTATGGTGTTACCAGCAGTGGAAAGACTCATACAATGCATGTGAGTAAATTTAAATGCTATGGATCACTATTGCTTGCAGCTTGTTATTTGAATAGATTTTTGTGAACCTTAGGCTGCAAATTCATTGGCTGAAAAGGATGTTTGGTAATCAGATCAAAATGATTAAAGAGGTTTACTATTGAGGTTATCTATCAAAATTCAAATCCAATAATGTCTTTTCAAGATCACTTGGACAATATTATCTGTGATGCTAAAGATTTAACAAATTCCCGATTGTTGAATTGAGCAAACGAGCAGATGCAATGAGCAAAGGAAGGAACATGTTAAATGTTATGGTTTAAGGCGTGTAACTAATGAACTAGGCATATTAGTGCAAGTAATAAGATGAAAATGCAATTCATAAACAAAAAATAGCTCCAAATTTTAACGAGGTTCACCCATTCATAAACAAATATAATATGGAGTGTTTTCCTTCCAAGAATTTATTATGCCGGAAGGATTTTTGTCAAAATTGTGAAGAAATTTCTCCTTCCAATTCCCTTCCCTTCATTTCCCTCCCGTTCCCTATTGGTAGCTAAATAAGGAAAATGCAATCCCTCCATTCCTATCCATTTTCTTTCCTTCTATTTTCTACTATCCAAACACAGTGTTAGGGCATGTGTTTTGTACTAATTGTGCTAAGGATAGTACTTAGATGCTCATCAATGAAGGGATTACAATGAAGATTACAAAAGAGCATGGAAGGAAATTTAGAGAGAGAGAATACAAAGCAAGGTAGTGTAGATGAAACACTAAGTGTTTAGGCTTAAGCTTACATCAAATACAATTTCCCATGTATATAGGCAAAAGATCTAAGCAAAAATGGGCAAAAAGAGACTAAAGAACCATGAAGTGGCTGCTCGTTTGAGCAGCAGCTGTATAAAGCTCTGTCTTGCGATTCTGAGGTTACTCGTTCAAGCGGTGGCTTCACTTGGGCAATGCTTCATGTTCACATGATGCTTGTACACCCAAGGTTTAATACCAACTCAACACAAATCCCAAGTTCCTTGCTACACTCATTTTTGAAACAAACCACACACTTGAGCTTTGACCATGAAGTTTGAGTTGAAGGTTTTCTCAAAGGTTTGCTTCAAAACAAAAGTCTCTTCTTTTATGAGCATGAAAATGCAACCCATGGCTAAAGCTTCAAGCTACCTACTTCCATGTTCAATACCCCAAAATACAAAGTCCAATAGTTAGCTAAAATTAGCTAAGTCAAAGTTGAGTGATTCATGTCACCAACTTTAACACCCATGATTTTTGCTTCCAATGCTGATATTGTGGCATTGGAATGATATGATGGGCAAGTCACCAAACCTTACCACACCTTATTTGAATAGGATTTATGTAAAATACACGGTTTTCTTGTTAGGTCATGTGGATTCCTCCAAACTTTCTTTTCTGCCACGTTATACCGTTATATGGCCCATGCTCACCCTATTAGACAGGCTGAGAATGTGAGATAATGAGAAATGCTTGAAGACTTGCTTACATGAATGTGAAATCATTTTTGTTTAGGCTACTGCCGCAATTACAACTCCTTTTTAAGTTAACTGCGTCTAATCCTTTATACTTTAAATGTGTGAATGTTGCATCAAATTGACGTCAATAGTTTCTCACATTGCGTGTTCATAACTTGAAAATTTAGGACCCTTCTGATTGAAAATGTCCAATGTTAATCTTAACAGGGTGATCAAAGCTGTCCTGGTATCATACCCCTGGCAATTAAAGATGTCTTCAGCATTATACAAGAAGTAAGCTTCCTACTGAAAGAAGTTGGATTATCAAGCATATTATTCAATATTTATTGACATGAATTCCAAGACACTTCTTTTGTTTGCACTGATACATATTTTGATTTTTGTGGAATTCATCTGGGGTTTACATATTCACATATGCCCATGCATTATCCTTTGTATGTTATGATTAATATTTTCTGATTTACTAATATTTGGTTCAGACACCTGGGCGAGAGTTCTTGCTTCGTGTGTCTTATCTTGAGATCTATAATGAGGTAATTATCTCAAAGCCATGTATTTCTCATTACTTTATACATTTGTCATTGTAAATTGTCTGTATGCTTACTCTAGAGCATCCTGTAACCGTCGAGACTTTTCATTCTTCACATCAATTTGTGGGCACTGTTTGTTGGTTTTCTGTTTTTATTTTTTATTTTTTATTATTTTTATTTTTATTTTTTTTTATGTTTGCTTACATAAAATATTTTGTGGAATTTGATTCTGTGATTTCAGGTCATAAATGACTTGCTGGATCCTACAGGTCAGAATCTGCGTGTCAGAGAAGATGCCCAGGTTTGTGGTGCTGTTAATAATTTCGTTAAATTTTATTTCAAATTAATTTCTCATCGAACATAGTTTAAAACTTGCAAGTTGTTCAGGGAACTTATGTTGAAGGAATGAAAGAAGAGGTTGTTCTGTCTCCTGGGCATGCACTGTCTTTTATTGCTGCTGGGGAAGGTACTTTTGAGATATTCTCTTCTTGCCTGCTTTTGGGTACTAAGATCGTCAAAACGTTGTCTTGATTTACAAGTTTCATGCTCGCAGAGCATCGTCATGTTGGTTCAAACAATTTTAACCTATTCAGCAGTAGAAGCCACACCATATTTTCACTGGTACAATTGGCTTTTATACTTTGCTTTCTTTATGAATTTCTTCACGCTAATCATGTCTTATCTTGATTTTTTATTTGTTCTTCGTGTCATGTCTTTGCTGCCGCTCTTTTATTTATTTCATTTCCTGGAAGCACTACCTGTTTCACTGTCTATCTAAGTAAACTCCTGGAAGTTTTAAAGTTTCTTGTACTTTTTTTCTTGTAATTTTTTTCTCTTGAAAAAAAAAAAATAACATATATCAATTGTAATTTTGGAGAGTTCATGGCTCAATGGGTATGTGGCAACTAAGTCTTGTTTACTGCCTGTAATTTTTGTAAGTACTAACATTTCTCAGATTTTTGAAACTGAGTTTTAAAGCTAAGTGTAATGTCAATAGTCTTATATTTGCAATGAGTGGAACTTAGAAGTAAAAAAGTCAGTAAGACAACCTTTAGTGTTGTTCGGTGGCTTGATCCTCAATTGCTGTGTACGATTTTTATTTAGGATTCTTTGGGTGTGTTTTGTGACGGGCTTTTCGCTTGACTTTTGGCTTTCTACTTGTTGGTTGTAAATAATGTGTTTGGTAAATTTCTTTTAAGGCACCTGAAAAACCAACTTTTAAGCCAAAACCAAAAAGCTCATCTTAGAAGTTTTTCATTGTCTTTTGGCCTATTTCTTTTCTTTAATAAACAACTAACAACCAACAACCAATTTAGCAAATATCTCTTAACAACTAACATTAAAGCCAATACTACCACCTGATCAAACAAGTTAACTGAACTAGACTACAACCAATCGCCGATAGCCAATTGCCAAACACCCTCATGTATAGACATCTGAAAGCTTGAAGAAAATGTGAATACGAAACTGAAAATTATGGGATACATTCTTAGTCACCCAATCATCAATATTTCTTCCATGATAAGGTTTACGAACAAAAAGGATTTCTGAAAGGTTATGCATGTTAGAAACTGAATTTTTTTAGACCTGTGTAGTTTAGCCACCTGCATACGTTCTGAATAGGATCTTAATTTTGGTGTTTGTCTTCTTGTACTGTGCAGCCTCTTACTAATCTACCCTTCATGTGGAATTATGTCTGAACTTTTGTTAGCTCTGTCTTGTATTTTGACCAGTGATTTCAATTTTCAGATGATAGAGAGTAGTGCCCACGGAGATGAATATGATGGAGTGATATTCTCCCAGCTGGTATGCCTAATCAATTATTTATTTTATGAATTATTAAGTTTTGATATTTTGTACTTTGCAGTATGGTGATCTCTCGTTCTGTTATGTTCCAGAATCTGATTGACTTAGCTGGATCTGAGAGCTCTAAAACTGAAACAACAGGATTAAGAAGAAAGGAAGGATCATATATCAATAAAAGTCTTTTGACTCTTGGAACTGTAAGTGCTCTTTGATATTCTTGTTTATTGTGTTTTAAATGTAATTTGTAATGATTCTGTTATGCTGGCATGTTGCTTGGTTCTGACCTTTCTCAACACAAAATTCTGCTGATTTATTTTCTTTAATATCTACTGCTCTTTCATGTAATTTAATCTGCCTTTTGTTTGATGTCAAGGTCATTGGAAAACTCAGTGAGGGGAAGGCATCTCATATTCCATACAGAGATTCCAAGCTTACTCGTCTGCTACAGTATTCGCTTAGCGGCCGTGGACATGTTTCAGTAAGTTCTAGGGAAAATTATGATGGATAGGGATCTATCACGAGTTTTATTGGGTTCTGGAGTGGCATTGAAGGAAACATTGGAGGCTACTTGGTGGAACACTTCTACTTGTAGGGAACAAGGGTCTAAATCACATTTGAATGCATTCGTTGATTTATTATTCATTATGGTCTTTTGTAGCTAGAATTAAGAATCCCTATTTTGTGTTTAAATATATGTTTATTGGCACGCTTTGTCAGTTTTTCGTTTCGTTTTGATTTTAGATTTCCTTTTGATCAACTTTTACACTCTCTTACTGGTACTAATTTGTAATTCTGCAGCTTATATGCACTGTCACTCCAGCATCTAGTAGTATGGAAGAAACTCACAACACTCTGAAATTCGCTAGTCGGGCCAAGTGTGTGGAGACCTTTGCTTCTCGTAATATGGTGTGCCTTTTATGTATAGTTCAGCTTCTTGTTAATTTACAGAATCTAATTATTGAAAGTTCACTAATGCTGTATTCGACTTCTTGCGCAGATCATTGATGAGAAGTCCTTGATTAAAAAATATCAGCGAGAAATTTCAACCCTCAAACAAGAACTTGATCAGTTGCGTAGAGGAATGCTTGTTGGAGTTAGTCACGAGGAGATTTTGACTTTAAAACAAAAGGTTCTTTCTCATAATAGTATATCCTTTCATTGAACTTTGTTGCTATGTATGCATATCAGACTTATAATTAGTATTGGTTGTAGTTGGAAGAAGGGCAAGTCAAAATGCAATCAAGGTTAGAGGAGGAGGAAGAAGAAAAGGCTGCTCTTATGAGTAGAATACAGAGGTTGACTAAACTGATTCTTGTTTCTTCCAAAAAAAGTATTCCTGCATATTTGGGTGAAGCTGTTGGCCACCAGAGGAGTCATTCTGACTATGTAAGTTTGCATTATCGCTCTGTTTTTAGACTTTTAACTTGTTTGTTTCTGATATTAAAACGCCACTTTACTATATTGTCTTCTGCTGTCACATTTTGCTTCTTGTCAACTCTTGGGCATTTTTATTCCCTTGCCACTCTATCTTTACGGCTTCTGGTATTAAGAAATAAGGAGGATATAGGAAGCTGTGCAGTTTTAAATATTGTTAAATTATTCATACAATTTTGTTATGCATGGGCCATTTTTTCTTGAGATTATAATAATTAGGCGATAGGTATACATTGGAATTAGGATTGTAGTACTCAGCCCTTTTACCCTCCCTCCCAAAAAAATCAGTCGGATATCTGTAATCCTGTAGATGCTTAGTCTCTGAGCTTATTCATTCCAAACACGCAACCCTTGTGACATTGCATTATCTCAGCTTGGAGTTGGTAGGCTTCATATTCTCCAAATCTGATGGATTAAGTGTAATTGAGGTGATTTACGTCAAAAAAAAAGTTGGTTTGAGGTGATTGATGCAAGACCTTTCAAGGAAGATGACAAAGTGAAACTTATCATGAATTAGGACTGCTTGCTAACTTTGCCAAAACTGTTCATACTGCTTAAAGCTCTTTTGATCTTTTGGACAACACATTTTGTAAATTAAAGGGAAATTTATTATAACAGTTTACATTGATCTGGTCTTGGCATCTCAGAAAATAGGCGCTGTCTACTAAATTAAATTTTTCGTACGATTCTATAGTTCCTTGAGATGATGCAAACTTTCTTTGTTTTGAAAGTTTATTTGCTAAGATGACAACTGGATATCAAAACATGCTTATTTACCTGTTATTAGTTCACTCTAGTCTTTCATTTGTAGCTTTTACATCACTCTTGACTCCTCTTCTCATTCAGATAGGGTGTGCAGTAAGCCTACCCATATTTTCCTTGATTAGCTTTAAATGGGCTTGATAACCATCTGAACGTTTCTTCTTGAATCACAAGAAGATGCTTAATCTGAATTGTGTTTAAGATAATGGGAAGTGGAAACAACAGTGACTGGGGGATGAACTCACCAAAAGTGAAATCAAAGGCCTCCCCTTGGAGCTAAAGGCCTCACGACAATTTTGACACTTAAAAGTTTGTTGTCATGGTATCAACTGACAGTTACAAGAGAAGTAATGGTACCCATGTTCTTTAGCTAAAGTGAACACAGCTTTGATGTAATAGATATCGTTCCACATAATTTCTACTAACACAAATAGTTCCTAATTACAAGTTAATAAAAAATAAAAACACACTGAGTAGGGAAGATGTTAAAAACTAAAAGCATGTAGGCAAAGTCAACATTTTCCTGCATACCCATTCAAAAATTTGCATTGGTGGTCTGAGGAAATGAATATAAACTACAATAATCATACTAAGATGTTATAAACTACGTTCTAGAATTACACTAGTGTCGTATCTGATCAAATTTCTTAGTAACGGCTGAACCAGCTTTAGTAGCATCATGAATATAAGCAAATTATGCAGACATAGTATTTAGCAGTAAGCTTTTTGTTAAACTCGCAAGCCAATTTTCAGAAAAATACACCAAACTATTTTGAATAATATTTTTGAATTAGATTTAAAGAAGAGTTAAGTGGTGGGGTGTAATTTTTGTTTCATTTTAAAAAATTCAACTAAGTTGTGGAGTACTAGTCCTTTAGGAGATGGAGTTTATGCTCAAGACAATTGTTTGGGATAGCAGGTAATTGGGAGTACAATGAATCACATACGAAATGAGAAACAATGACTAGTTGTCATTACACACACACACACACACTCATAAATCATTTTCAATAGCCATGAGGCACCCATGACAGTTGTTATGGATAGAAGAAAGTTATGGGGTTGAGCACATTAAAGAATGCTGTTTAAGCTGAGGCAATATTCCATCATCCATATTTGACATCATCGTCAAAAATCCTTGGTCCGTTGCTCTTCTTAGTATCTTACTATCTGTAAATCATGTACTTACAAGAATCAGCCAAAAATAATTACTATATAAAGTGTAAACACTGCAGGTGAAGCTATAATTTAAATCAGAAAAGGGTACCAGATGGAATAATTCAATAATTAAGAGACCACATGAACTGTAAAATAAAAAGGATAGCTAGAACAAATGGGAAGAATTTTCTAACTGAAGCTTTAGAGAGAAGAGACAAGTGAAGGGAACGGTGGTTAGACACAAGAGAGATAATCACATAGTGTAAACGACGATGTATTAGAGTTCGAACAATGTGTTTCAAACTCCAATATTACCAAGATCGAGTGTATGAAGTTTTAGTGACAAACAAATTACGCTATCAATGATATCGATGTTTGTAGGAGAAAATAAAGCAATAAAACGACACAAAGATTTAACGAGGTTCACCCAACTAACGCTACGTCCTCCGGTGTGTATTATCTCTTATATTATCAAAAGGAGTTCAAAGAACTCTCAAATATGGAGAATTACAATAGAGAAGAGATATAGGCTAGTGTTTGGCTTGGGGTGTATTTTTGTGGATGTCTCTTTTGATGAATGAGAGCTCTCTATTTATAGGAGAGATCATACTAAGTAACATTAAGTACATTAAAGCTATGATTAAATGATAATGAAACATCTCTAAGTACATGAAGAGTCATAAAACAACATTGTAGAGTATCAGAGACTTCGCTCGACCAAAGCAGAGGTTCGCTCGGTAGAATGACTTGGTCGAGCGGACTTCAATAAGCTTCTGGTTGCATTCTATCTGCTCGCTCGACCCAACCTGGAGCTCGCTCAGTCGAGCGAGCTGGTCGAGCGGCCCTTCAGAAGGCTTCTGACAGTATTGCTCGACTTGCATAGTAGAGCATCTTGATTCAACCTTTCCACTTCTTCATTAAGTCCCATAACTCTCACACTTCATTACCTTATTAATACATACTTAATCACCTTCATAAATCAATCATCAAAACTTAACTTAATACACCCACATTAACACATTCATGGGATTTTATCCCAAAGGTCACACATGAATGCTGCTCATCAAATGTGCACTCAAGTCACACCAATCACAACACATAGAAATGCTGATTTCAACTAAACTAAAGACAGAAAAGGTCCACGGTAAACATAGAGCAGTTTAATTGAAGCTATATAGGAATGAGAAGGGTGATTAGTACTTATAGATACTGATAGGCTGTAGGAAAAAGTTGGCAAAGGAAATGGAATAAGGGAGGGACTGAGGTGTTGTGATGATGTTATGTCTTCTATTCTTTTTTTAAATACTTGAAAATGAGACAATATTTCATAGTAATATACTTTTTTTGTGTATCAGAAATCAGAGCTTGGGAATTGTGAGAATATTAAGGATTCTCTATTTGCCCTATCAGACCCTTCTGCTGATTACAAACACAAAAGTTTTTCCAGCAAATGTAATGATGAACTTTCTGTAGCTGGCAGCTTACTCATGGATCCTAACCAAGTTGGTGAACTCGTCAGTGGTTCAACTTTGATAATTGTAAGAATAATTAGTTTATTGTTGTTTCTTGAATCATACGGATGCCAAATAGTATTTGTTTTGTTCGTCAGATCTTTGAGTGACTAATGTTCATATATTAATTCAGGTCAGATAACAAATTGCTACAGTGGAATCTTAAAGACATCTTAATTACCTGATCAAAATACCATCAGACTGTCAAGTAATCTGGATTGCATTATTTTGATGATGTTTTATGTCTGATGTGTTAGTCAAAAGAATTGATCATTTATAGTCTAGAGATGCTTTTGTTCAGACTGTTTAGGATTACATATTGTTGATTCCTGTAGCATGCCTCTGACACAATCTTATGAATTTCAATTCTTTAGAGAAATGATCTTATCTTTTGTTATGCTGTATTTTCCCGAGAAGGCATAATAGCATGATTGGTTATTTTATGCGGTATTTCTTTGTTCCTAGTCACATTTGTTCTTTTCTGTTAATTTCTTTGAATTTATTTCTTTGTTGGATGCCAGGATGACATAACTCCATCTGATGAAATGGACCTTCTCATGGAACAAGTGAAAATGCTTGCTGGTGAAATTGCTTTCAGTACAAGCACCCTTAAGCGCTTAGTTGAGCAGTCTGCAAATGATCCAGATGCCTTCCAAAGTCAAGTATGATTTGTTCTTGTCATTGCTATTCTGTTGCATCAATTTATAACATATCAACATATCTAGAATATTTATGAATTTGTCTCGCGCTCGTGATTAACCATTAAGGTTACGTTTTTTGATGATTGTTTTCTAGTGGACTTTTCATTGAGTGTCAATATATAAAATCATGTAATTTGAAAGCCAATTCCTTCCTTGAACATCCTTTCTAATTGGCTTTACTTGGAGCATCAATATGAAGTCATACTCTTTAAAAGGCAATTCCTTAGAACATGATTATTTTCTGTTGGACTTGTTTTTAGAGTATGAATATGAAGTCTTGCCCTTTGAAAGCCAACTCTGAATTGAAAAATACTAATAAAATTTCCTGATTAACTGTCATGGCATATATTCAAAGCATGGCATTAGTGCATCTTTTTGTTTTGCTTTCTGTTCTGTTTCTTAATTTTTGTCTGAATTGCAGATCCATAATTTGGAATGTGAAATCCAAGAAAAGAGGAAGCAGATGAGGCTTCTTGAACAGCGCATTATTCAGTGCGGTGAGGCTTCAGTGGCTAGTGCATCGTTGCTTGATATGCATCAGGTTCTTTTTCCATGTTCTACTTGTATTAGTATTTGTTTTTTCCAGGTTATAGTTCTCACTGTGTCCGTATGTGTGTACACGTTGGTTCTAATGTATGACATACTTTTTATTTTTAGTGGAAGTCATCATTTGTCTTACTTTGTTACTTGACGTCTCTATTCTTTCTGTTTGACAGACCGTTACAAGATTAAAGACCGAGTGTAGCCAAAAGGAATTTGAGTTGGAGGTATTTGTTGCTTCCTGTTGCATCAACTGATAGGATTAGTGGTACTCTGTGATAGACTGACATAACTCAGGTAACAAAACGATGAATGAGGAAGTTGGTGATATTGATGTTGATAAACTGCAAATTTAGAATGTAGAGATAGGTTTCAGACTTCTCAAGAGGTCTAATCCCTTCCAAATGAGCTAACAGCTCTATGAAATCACTCAATAATTTCTTGTGGTTTTTTTATCTCTTCTCTCTTATTCATAAAAAATATCCCTTTGGTTTTCCTTTTTTCTCCAGCTTCCTTCTCATGTCTTCTTTTACAAGTTTCATCTAACTAAAATATTCTCCTGATAGTTGTTCGTCTTCCCAATGCCATTTCATTACATACTCCCTACTGCATAATGTAGTATTACTGATAGATGTTACAGACATCAGACACCATACCTTTATTTTCGTGTGTCTAAGAACCTTAACATTTCAAAGTAAAGAACTACGCCAGTTACCTTTGCGCAGTCATATTTATTGAGTCCATCATAAATCAACTTCCATATACATTCATTGGTTATGTACTGTTTTATTCAATAATTTTCCTCTGGCTTCATGTCATTTGAGCATGCACCTGATTATGATGGGAAGGATCTGTCAGAGAGAGAATACATGATTTTGTAAGCCGAATAGATGAGAAAAATTGGAATAAGCATCCTACGTGTGATTGTTCAGATTCCATGATCGAATTGGTATATAAATTACTTAAATATTTTGATTGTTATATACTGTGAAGAGTTGAAACGACTTGTTATAACAAAACATTCTCCTATTCCTTATCAAATGAATTTTCAGTAGTTTTCTGTTCTTGCAGATAAATGCAGCGGACAATCGAATTCTTCGAGAACAACTTCAAAATAAGGTATCTTTGGCTTTGTCTACTTTACTTTCATTGCTTGCTGCAACCATGTGAGGACTAAAAATCATTTTCCTTTATTATCTCAGCTTTATTATCCTTGTTTTTGCAGTGTGTTGAGTATAAAGAACTACAGGAGCTAATGATTTCCCTGGAGAAGCAGCTGGCTTTGACAGGCAGTGAGCTATCATTGACTTGTGGACAGGACACAAATGATGAGTATACTGAGGAATTAAAAAAGAAAGTTCAAACACAGGTGATAATGGTCCATTTAATTTGCACCCCAATTTCTGTTACTTTGCACTATTTCCGCTTTTGATAATGGTCCTCACATTGAATCTCATCCACTAATTCATTCTCTCTCTTAATCTCCTTCACTAATTTCTTCAACCTATTTGTTTCTTGTTTTATTCACCAACTATAAAGTAATATTTGCACATCTTCCAAGAGGTGCAAACTAAAGGATAGAGGGAGTATAATTTATGGGGTTAGAGTAAATCTGTGAATAAAATTGTCGTAAATAGTATCACAAACTACGTTGCCAGTGTTTTCTCCTTCCCTCCCTCCCTAGTATACGAGTTTGTTATACCGATTGCAAGCCTTTGTACATATTGCAACACTTTGATGATAAGTAGTACGCTTGAAATATTTTCTTGTCCTTTAATAGCACTCTAGCATGTTTTCTCTTTGTTTTTAGATGAGGTGTTTCTATGCAATATTTTACTGACACGCATTCTTCTGTTGATTGGTCTAGAATTCTGATGCATTACTTATCAAATAATCAGTTCATGGGTTTTTATTTGGCAAATGTTTTTTCGTATGTAAATATGTGTGAAAGATCGTTGATACTGCATCTGTACAGTCAAGGAGCCCACTGTCAATTTATATTCATGCTTATTTCGAAAATAATGAGACAATTTATATTCATGCTTGTCCTACCCTAATCAACTCTTTTTCACAAGTCATTCTCATACATAACCATTTGGGAAGGTGGTATTAGATGATAATGGAAAAATGTAAAGAAGTAAACATCTTTTAAAATGAGTGCTTCATTACCTTCATTACCATAGGAATGACATAGCATGTTTTATCAAAATTAACATTGGAACAAATTCCCATCCACCACTTGATATCAGTAACCGAAGGCGTAAATTCCTTTGGTCCAGATAAATTTGTAAAACCAGTATTCAATGTGAACTATAGCCTAAAGTATAAATGAAATATTTTCCTTTAACCAAGGCATCAAACATGTGTGAATATTTGTTTTGGATGTCATCCCTTGTTTTGTAGAATTTTTTAAATCACATTGATTGTTTGGAGACGAAGGCACTTCTTTCTCAAGTTACTGTAAGAAATAATTGGGTTTCTATTTGGTTTGTACAAGACATGGAAATAATTGGATTTCTCTTTGGTTTGTACAGGAGATAGAAAATGAAAAACTGAAGCTGGAACATGTTCAGTTACTTGAAGAAAATAGTGGTTTGTGTGTTCAGAATCAAAAACTATCTGAGGAAGCTTCTTATGCAAAGGAATTAGCTTCTGCTGCTGCCGTTGAGTTGAAAAATTTGGCTGCTGAAGTAACCAAACTCTCTCTGCAAAATGCAAAACTGGAAAAGGAATTGCAGGCTGCTCGTGAACTTAGTCACTCTAGAGGCTCTCAAATTGCCAACAGTGGCAGTCGAAAATACGATGATAGAATGAAGGCCGGAAGAAAAGGCCGATACTCTAGTCGGGTTGATGATATTTCAGGAGGTTTCTGTGATGGATTTGACTCGTATAATTTGGACCCAGAAGATCTCAAGATGGAACTCCAAGCACGGAAGCAGAGGAAGGCAGCTCTTGAAGCTGCATTGGCTGAAAAAGAATTTGTAGAAGAGGAATTTCGGAAAATGATTGAAGAGGCGAAAAGACGGGAAACAGCCCTTGAAAATGACTTAGCAAATATGTGGGTACTTGTTGCAAAGCTAAAAAAGGAAGTAGCATCTGTTCCCGAATCTTTAAGTGTTGAAAAGCTAGGTAATGAAGATATTATAAATGGACAAAAAACTACTGACGTCGATAAAAATAACATCAAGGATATTCAATCTTTGGAGATCAGCGAAGCTTCACCAGATGCTCCTAGTGAAGAGCCTTTGGTTACTCAGTTAAAAGTAAGTTTTTTAATTGTCAAGTTATGGTCTTAAGCTAGATTTTATAGTACGAACTTCATGATTAGGATTCAGCCTTTTCAGTTTTAGTCGGATGAAATAAGATTTAAAGAGAAAAAGTTATATGTAAATGTCAGTGGAATTTGTTTTTATCAGTAAGACCTAGTATAAGTGTATGAGTAAACCCATTGTTACCCAGAACGACATTTGGTACGGGATGGTAATGTGAATGAGGAACGCAACCAAAATTGACTTGACGACGTACAATATATACAAAAAATATATTTAATAAAAATAGAAAATGAAATTGATCGTTATGCTTTTGAAAATTGTTTTAACTATTTAAAAAAGTTTTCTAGGCTTTATCTCTTGATTTTCTCCTTTCTTTCTTCTCTAATTGGTAAATGGAGGCCATACCACCTTTATAAAAGGTATGCTAAACCTAAACCTAGACGACACCTTGCGCGATTTGAATTGTGTTTCGTGATGATTTGGAACGGATGGGTGCACAAAACGAGGCTACTTCCTACATATCATCATATCATGCTTCTATGAGTAAACCACTAGTGAAAATTAGTAAAATCAGTCTTAATAATCAAAATAAGCTTATTATCTACATCAGTAAATTTCAGTTCAGCTAAATCAGGGTCAGAACAGTGCATACCATTGTAGCTAGTGTTATTGAGATAGTTGAATTCTGTTCTAGTATGTCTAGAGTCCCCAATTAATCTCCTTTTTACATTTTTTTTTCAGGCACGGATGCAAGAAATGAAGGAGAAAGAGAAGTGTATGGGCAATGGAGAAACAAATTCGCATCTTTGTAAAGTTTGTTACGAGACACCTACCACTGCAATTCTTCTTCCTTGCAGACATTTTTGCTGTGAGTTACCCTTGTTTATGATAAGACTATACAACATATAATGGGGCCTCAACCAAAAGCTTAAACACATGTTTTCCTTATTCATGATGCTATATATTTCACTTGAGATGAGGGTGGATGATATTCAAAACCCGTGATCTGCCATGTTACTTTGATATCATATCAGAAAACCAACTTAACCAAAAGCGTAAACTAATGCTTGAGACCCCAATATATGTTACATACACATTTTATTTTCTCCTTTGATCAATAAAGTTTTTTGCCAGTTTTCTTAATCGGCAACATCTTTGCAGTGTGTAAACCTTGTTCATTGGCATGTTCAGAGTGCCCAATCTGCCGAACAAATATATCAGATAGAATTTTCGCATTCGCTTCTTGACAATCCATGTTATGCCCTTAAATTTGGAGGTGGTAGATTAGCATATATCAATCAACTGGTATGTCATTGTATGCCAAACAAATATAACTGATCATACTTCATTCATCTTAGTAACAGATTTATGTATTCCTTTCTATTTTTGCAGGGGGTTTTGAATTATTTTTTTACATATTGCTGATTTTCAGAGCCTTGGCTGGTACAAATTCTTTGATTAGTTGGCCTGTACGTAATTCCCCAGGTATATTATTTTTCTTTTTTTGGGCCCCCTGAATTTTGCCTTTTCCTGAAAATGTAAAAAATAAGAACTTAAAAAAGAAGGGTAAAGAATGGGGTGAGGGGGAGAGGAGAGATGAAAACTGAAAACCTACATGAAAAAAAAAAAGTAAGCAGATTGCTGGACGTTTGTTGTTTATTAGGATGCAGCAGTGTTGTGATGTATACCTTGTTTATCGTTGCTGTATAGAAAGAAGAAACAACATATTTCAAAGAGGAAAAAATCATGATCTGCTTCTCACATTTCTTGTCTTGCATCTACTCCATTAATCCTCCCTTTTTTCTCTTTTTTTAAGCTTTTACTCCCTCCGTTCCATGGACGACCACTAAGACAGATCAATTTGTTTATTCATTTAACCCAAATCTTTTGAATTAACGTTTTGGCTTTATTGTTGTCTCTTTGCTACATTTTATTTTAGTTTGTGTCCGTCATGTAGGATTTGTTAGGATTTGTTAAAGTTGTTCATTTATAACCTTAAAGTGATTACTTGATGCTAAAATGATTAATCATAATTTTAAAGTAGGGATTTAAAGTGTCACTTATAACTTTAAAGTGATTACTTACGGTTTTAAAGTAATTAATTAGAGAAATAAGGTGATTATATGGACTCGTCTTATGGTGAGACATTCTTATGCAAGACTTGCTAATAATATCAACGATCAGCTCGTCTTGTATAAGACTGTCTCACCATGAGACGAGCTCATATAATTATAAGTAATCAGGCCGTCGATTTACCTGTGCAGCCTGGGCTACTGCACAGGGCGACTGTCTCACCATAAGACGAGCTCATATAATTATAAGTAATCAGGCCGTCGATTTACCTGTGCAACCTGGGCTACTGCACAGGGCCCCAACATTTGGTGAAAATTTGAAAAAAATAAGATCTTTTATTAACTTTAGTCAAAAAATAAGATTCGTTCAAACTTTATTTTCAAAATAAGCGTCATTAGGCCCAAAGCTAGGCTTGGTACATAATCGCTGTTACTAACAGCGAGTTTAAAGTTGCTGGAATTTTTAAGTAAACATGTAGTTGCTGTTACTATCAGCGAAATAAGGTTTGACTGGTCAGAGGCGAAGTCGCTGTTAATAACAACGATCAAATGGTTTGACTTTTGTTGACTTTTGTGTATGATTTAATCTAGTCGTTGTAATATGGTTTAACTTAACGAATGAACTAAGTAATTTGATATGGATTCGTTGAACATGAATGAAATTGTGTTGAATTTTCGAGAGCATTTTCCCTATTTGAATATGATTGTCTGTTTGATTTTGATTTAATTCATATTTAATTCTTGGCGGAATGATTCATCGCCGAAAACTCCGAGTAATTAACATCATTTCATTCATAATAAATATGTGATAATACGATAAACATATATATTACAAAATATACACAACAGTTCACATGTTACAAATATTCAATATATACAAAACGTTACTAATGTTTAATATATAAAAACAGTATACTAATGTTAATCCTCCTCCTGTACCCTCTCTAACTGTGACGGTCTATGACGCCTCCTACGATAGTAAGAGGCGGTCGCATGACGCTCGGGTAGGGGAGGTGATTGATACTGGGATGATCCAGCACCCTGTGAGGACCCGGCACCATAGTCGGGGCACGTTAAGTCTACCTCCTTAAGATGAACGTCGGCATGATGAGAAGATGACCCCTGAGCGTCCATAGTGATGTCAGGCACAACGACTTCTAGAATGAAGTGCTAAAACTGTGTCCCTAAGAGTATGCCTTGGGCAATCTCCCGTACAGGCTCCTTTTGGCTGGAGCTGATGACAGCTGCAATGCCTTGTGCGTGCTTTCAATTTGGAGTTAATGAAATCTATAATATGTAAGTTCTATGAATAATAATCAACATGGAAGAATACTTACAAACTATGTCATCGTTGGTGCTGCGGAAGCGTACTGGGCGGCTGGCGGCTGCAATGATACCTCGTGGTATCATCCATCGACGAGTGATGGAGAGGAACCACGGCATGTAATCTACCGAAGTAGGTGGTGTGCCTACAGCATCGATCGACGCACCTTGGGCCAGCAGCTCTAGTTTGTGATCCCAACGAGCGATATGGCGCCAGTTGATCTCCAACCAGTTTTTGGGTTCCCGACCCTTGCGTGAGCTGCGATGGAGCTCCGCCTCTGTGTCACAAGGCAGCGGGATGCCCTGTACCATCCCAAATTGGCGCAGTACGCGCTCAGGGAGATGCACTTCGACTATTTCGAAGCATATCAAAGTACAGATGCTCTCCATTCCCCTGACAATATCCCTGAGTGCTGAGGCAATGCAGCATATGCCTCTGCGGGGTTAGGGTCCCATCGAAACTTCACGTGAATATGTAAATTAATAAATTACGCAATATGATAGTTACAAGACTAGTAAGTGAATCCTTTACCTGGTCAGCTCAAAGTAGATCAAATTGATCGCGATAGAAGCCCACGCCAGATCCTGTGTGAGTCCTTGTACGTCTATCAAAAGACCACCACGATCCATACGACACATCTGGTGATGGAAGAATTGGTGGCGCAAATCCACCACGTCCCACAGTCCTCATCGGTTGCCCAATGAGAATATGCTCCCACGCCCAAAGCTATGAATTACAGATATAAATAAGTAAACGAAACATAAGAACAAATTAAGAAACAAATCAATAACATGTAAAGTTAGTATTACCTGGAGAATAATTAGGGGCCCAGCAGTCTCCTTCCCGTTCTTCCGTGAAGCGCCACATAGTCTCCTGTACAGATAACCTAGGGCTGCGGAACCCCAGCTGTAGCCGGAAATGACCTCCCATGGCGCATCAAGCAACGTCAAGTACAAAAGCTGTACCCTATTACCAGTCTTGTCGGAGAACAAGACAACACCAATTAGATATAAGAGATATGCCTTAGTGTATTTCTCAATGGTAGCCTCATCAGCACCTTCAGAGAGGTAGAAGTTCTGCACAAGCCATGTTACGCGCAACCCACTCCCTTTGAATACCTGGGGGAGGTCGGAATCCTAAGACCCTATGAACTATATCTCGCCAACTATGGAGTTGGGGTCCAATGGTACAGACGGCATGTCCCTCGATGGAAAGCCGTGTAAGCACAGCTACGTCAAGTAGAGTGATAGTAGCTTCACCTAGAGGTAGGTGGAAGGTATGTGTCTCTAAGCGTCACCGCTCGACTAAAGCCGTGACTAAAGCCCGATCCACTCTCCCATAAGCGATGAGGTGGAAGTCGTACAACTTCGCTCGCTGAATGAAGGGAATGATTGCGTCAATCTGCCACGGAGCAGAGTCAGGATGCCTGGTCTATATGGTCTCTGTGTCGAACACCTAAACGCAAAGATTATATTAGAATAAAGTCAAAGTATTAAGGCATATACATTCAAAAAATTAAGCTAACTAACCTGGATATCCATAGTACACTGTTCCTGTGATTCGACTGCATCGTCAGCACACTAGGGTCGTGAGGACCTGGAGCTGCTAGATCCATCTCTATTGTAATTCAATAGACACTGATGGATCCATAAAGACTATGGAAACAATTAAATAACATAAGTAAACAATTTTAGTATTTCTTAAGTCTTTTATATATAATCATAACTACAACTAAGTTATTGAATTACAGTGGAGATGGATCCAGCAGCTTCAGGCCCTCGCGACTCTAGTGTGCTGACGATGCAGTCGAATCACAAGAGCAGTGTACTATGGGATGTCCAGGTTAGTTAACTTAATTTTTTGAATGTATATGCCTTAATACTTGAACTTTATTCTAATATAATCTTTGCGTTTAGGTGTCTGACACAGAGACCATATACACCAGACATCCTGACTCTGCTTCGTGGCAGATTGACGCACGAATCATTCCCTTCATTCAGTGAGTGAGGTTGTACAACTTCCACCTCATCGCTTATGGGAGAGTGGATTGGGCTTTAGTCACGGCTTTAGTCGAGCGGTGGCGCCAAGAGAGACATACCTTCCACCTACCTCTAGGTGAAGCTACTATCACTCTATTTGACGTAGCTGTGCTTACACGGCTTCCCATCAAGGGACATGTCGTCTGTACTTGATAGTTGGCGAGATATAGTTCATAGGGTCTTAGGAGTCCGACCTCTCCCAGAGGTATCCAAAGGGAGAGGGTTGCGCGTAACATGGCTTGTGCAGAACTTCTCGCACCTCCCTGAAGGTGCTGATGAGGCTACCATTGAGAGATATGCTAAGGCGTATCTAGGCATGGCCACGGTCCGGTTCCGGTTCCAAACGGTTCATGAGGCGGTTCCGGCGGTTCCAACTCACGGGACGGGCGGGTCGGACCATCGGTTCCATTTTTATTTTTTCTTTAAATATTTGTATAATAAAAAAATACTATAATATCGCGGACGTATCTTTGATGATTACTTGATTATTAGCGAAATTCATTGCATGTCAAGTTGTCATCGTTATTGAAATATTTACTAAAAAGAATGGAAAAAAAATAAATTAATAAGAAACGAATCAATGATAATGTCGATAAAGATGATTAATAAAAAAAGAGGGAGAAATTGGACTTGAACCTAGTACCCAAATGAATACTAAGCTGCCTACGTATCCCGAAGGAATCAAAGCCCACGTAGTTCTTTGTCATACCTTTTATTTATAGTTGTTGAATGTTGATTTATCGTTGTCGCTTGTCGGATTGATCCTATTCGTCTTCGTCATCATCATGTGGTTGGTTAAATGCTTCCGCTGACTCTCCTCCTGACGATGATGCAGATGTATCCATCATCATTCATGGATCATCATCGTCGTCTTGATCATCATCATTCCTTAGTCCTTGTGTTCGAATCTCCTCTTGATCCCAATCTTTCTTGCAAACACATATTTGAATACTATGTGGAGCAAGACGAGATCGCTTTTCGTCCAAAACTCTTCTACCTGCACTAAAAGCAGACTCCGACGCAATTGTTGACGCGGGAATTGCAAGGATATCCTTTGCAATTCTCGATAAAATGGGAAATTTTACAGATTTTTCTTTCCACCACTCCAAAATATTATAAATACTTTGGTCTATTTCAAAGTGGTGTTTAAGATAACTATCTTGTTCTAAATATGAGGTCGAGGAAGAAGAAGATGATCCTACAAAACTATCATCTTGACTCATTATGTTAGCTATTACCGAATTATAGTAAGAGGGACGTGCCGAAACGCTAGCACGCCTAGACATATCGCGTTTCGGGTTATATACACTAACGTAAAAATCATAGAGTTCTGCTAAATATTTTTTACATGTTTCTACATAATTATGTACATCAGTAGACGGGCGATCTAATGATTGGTAATAAAATCTTATTACTTTAGTAAGGACCTTAGTTTTAAAACGTGGGTCCAAAATGGTTTGAATGGTCAAAGGGGAAGTCGCTGTTAGTAACAGCGATCAAATAGTTTGACTTTTGTGTATGATTTAATTTAGCCGTTGTAATATGGTTTAACTTAACGAATGAACTATGTAATTTGATATGAATTCGTTGAACATGAATGAAATTGTGTTGAATTTTCGAGAGCATTTTCCCTATTTAAATATGATTGTCTGTTTGATTTTGATTTAATTCATACTTAATTCTTGACGGAATGATTCATCGCCGAAAACTCCGAGTAATTAACATCATTTCTTTCATAATAAACATGTGATAATACGATAAACATATATATTACAAAATATACACAACAGTTCACATGTTACAAATATTTAATAAACATGACCACATAGTCTCTTGTACAGATAACCTAGGGCTGCGGAACCCCAGTTGTTGCCGGAAATGACCTCCCATTGCGCATCAAGTACAAAAGCTGTACCCTATTGTCAGTCTTGTCGGAGAACAAGACAACACTAATTAGATATAAGAGATACGCCTAGGCATGGCCACGGGGCGGGTTACCCGGAACCGAACCGGTCCCGAACCGCTTGGAACCGGATCCGGAACCGGAACCGTTTGCGACAGGTTCCGAACCGCCCCGAACTGCGAAACCGTGAAACCGCCGGAAAAAAAGTTGCCGGAACCGTGAAACCGCCAGAAAAAACCGTTGTGAACGGGGTAAAAAACCCGCGGTTTGGAACCGGAACCGGTCCGGGAAAACCGGTCCAACGGTTCCATGGAACCGGTTCTGGAACCAAAACCGTTCCGGTTGAACCGGCTCAACGGTTCCGTGGAACCGGAACCGGGACCGGTCCGGTTGAACCGGTTCGCCAAAATATGACCGTTTGTTACCGTTAACTAGCCGTTGCATTCTCCTCTATATATACTCATCACTTTCAATCATTTTCATTCACAACTCATCTCTTCTCCTACTCTCTCTACTTACTCTCTCTACTTAATTCTTTAATTACGCAATTATTCTCTTAATTACATAATCAGTCTTTTAATTATTTCTTAATTTAGTTAGTTACATAATTAATTATTTATTTATTTTTTAATTCTATATTTCTATTATTACTTCAATATTATCAATCATGTCTTCATTTTTGAAAAAAGCCACAAAAAAAGTTACTAAAGTGGCAAAATCATTGGGAGGTTCCAGTTCCTCCAAAAGAAAGGCCACTTCTACTCCGTCGGTATCAACAACACCTTCCATTAGTAATTATAATTATGAACATAATTATTCGGAAGGGTACGACCCAGAGTTACATAATTATGCAGAAGAAGTGGAAAGAGAAATACAAATTGATGAAGAAGAAGAACAAGAAGAGGAACCAACGACCCAAATTGGGATACATATATCTCGACAGTCATCAATTATGTGACCAATACCAACTTAAAAAAGTGTATTGGTCATTAGATACTCCTACACGTTGGGGCTCAACCAACGATTTATTAAGAAAGGCGATTGCTTATCGTCCAGTAATAACACAACTATATAGTGAGTGTACAGATAGTTTCATAGCTGATGACACTTGGGAATTAGCTATAGGTGTACATAACATATTAGAAGCGTATGACCACGCGACTAAGATTTTTTCTTATGTTTATGAACCGAACGTTCACTTAGTAATAAGTGAATGTATTACTATTTTTTATCATCTCCTTAAATATACACATGAAGATACTAACCCAAAATTGAGGCCGATTCTTGCAGATATGATGGAAAAATGGAAGACATATTTTACCGATTTTCTTTATATTTATGGAATCGCAACCATTTTGGACCCACGTTTTAAAACTGAGGTCCTTACTAAAGTAATAGGATTTTATTACCAATCGTTAGATCGCCCGTCTACTGATGTACATAATTATGTAGGAACATGTAAAAAATATTTAGCAGAACTCTATGATTTTTACGCTAGTGTATATAACCCGAAACGCGATATGTCTAGGCGTGCTAGCGTTTCGGCACGTCCTTCTTACTATAATTCGGTAATAGCTAACATAATTAGTCAAGATGATAGTTTTGTAGGATCATCTTCTTCTTCCTCGACCTCATATTTAGAACAAGATAGTTATCTTAAACACCACTTTGAAATAGACCAAAGTATTTATAATATTTTGGAGTGGTGGAAAGAAAAATCTGTAAAATTTCCCATTTTATATTTTATCGAGAATTGCAAAGGATATCCTTGCAATTCCCGCGTCAACAATTGCGTCGGAGTCTGCTTTTAGTGCAGGTAGAAGAGTTTTGGACGAAAAGCGATCTCGTCTTGCTCCACATAGTATTCAAATATGTGTTTGCAAGAAAGATTGGGATCAAGAGGAGATTCGAACACAAGGACTAAGGAATGATGATGATCAAGACGACGATGATGATCCATGAATGATGATGGATACATCTGCATCATCGTCAGGAGGAGAGTCAGCAGAAGCATTTAACCAACCACATGATGATGACGAAGACGAATAGGATCAATCCGACAAGCGACAACGATAAATCAACATTCAACAACTATAAATAAAAGGTATGACAAAGAACTACGTGGGCTTTGATTCCTTCGGGATACGTAGGCAGCTTAGTATTCATTTGGGTACTAGGTTCAAGTCCAATTTCTCCCTCTTTTTTTATTAATCATCTTTATCGACATTATCATTGATTCGTTTCTTATTAATTTATTTTTTTTCCATTCTTTTTAGTAAATATTTCAATAACGATGACAACTTGACATGCAATGAATTTCGCTAATAATCAAGTAATCATCAAAGGTACGTCCGCGATATTATAGTATTTTTTTATTATACAAATATTTAAAGAAAAAATAAAAATGGAACCGATGGTCCGACCCGCCCGTCCCGTGAGTTGGAACCGCCGGAACCGCCTCATGAACCGCCAAGGAACTATTTGGAACCGCCCGAAACCGAAACCGTTCGCGACAGGTTCCATATGGAACCGGGTGGAACCGGAACGGAACCGGACCAACCCGGACCGTGGCCATGCCTAGTTGTTGATAACATCAACGTCAATTCAGGCCACGATGGTGGAATTCAAGGCCGTCAATTCCTAAGACCTACAAATAGTAGTGTTGAGTGTTTTTATTAGTGCGGTCACTTTTATTTTAATTTCATTTATTTTATTAAATAATTATTTTAAGATCATTTCCAGTCCCTCCTTTTCAATATTATTTTCTATTTATTTCAGTTACTATTGTGAGAGATAGTCTTTCGATGAGACGACTTCAAAACAAAGAGTCCATGCTAATAATTATATTAGTTGCGCTTTTTAGCCCATGTATTGGGAAGTGAAAAGCTTCTCACAATGAGACCGTCTCACACAAGAATTTGTGTTTACTTTTTTGTATTTGTCCAGATAATATTCCAACTGTTGATATCTAATTGTGTATAATTAAAAGTTATAAAAAGTTAATATTAATAATACTACTTGTATTAAGATGAATCAAACAAGATTTCACTTGACTATGTTTTAATTATAAATTGAGAACAAAAATACAAATTAATAATGAACTATGTAAAGTATTTAAATTTAAATGGAATGTAAATACTGAATAAGTTGAAGTGTAAATTTATATGTCGTTAATTTAACATAAATCGGTGATCTTATCAGCACTTTTAATACTAATTTGTGATTTAAACGATTTATAAACATCTCATTATGCTATATTTTTTTTGTTATCAATAATTTGCCCTAAATTATAATCTTAGTTATATTACAATTTAGTTTTAAAACAAATATATCCAGGGAATATTGAAATTTAGAAATTAAGACGGCCCTATAAGTAATCACTTTAACAATAAATATACATGGACAAATTCGATAGAGATAGTCTCACCAAGAGATCGTTTCATTTAAGATTTGTGATCAATGATAACCCTCCTCTTATAACCCTTCATTTTTTATACTAATTTTAGTGTTTTTTTAAGAAAAGTTGGATATGATAGTGCATGAAGAGAGGATAAATTGTAATGATGAAATTAAAATAGAGTTAAAATCTATAAATGACAATAAAAAAAAGTGGTGAATTATTGTCCACAAGTAGAAATTATGCAAAATAAGTGAGACACACAAAAATAGAAACGGCCTCTCTCTTGAGAGACCGTCTTTTCTAAAGACAGTTCTCAAAAGCCCAACCCATTATGTTAATTTAAAAAAAAAATTGACGTGCGCATATAAGTGTAATGTGAAAAGTCACATAATGTATTTGAAGTTATAACAACATTGATTTGGGGTTATAACATAATATATTTAGTGTTATACCAGCATATATTTGAGGATTATAACATAATTTATTTGGGGTTATAACATAATATATTTAAAGCTATAACAATATATATATTTGAGGTTATAACAATATATATGAGGTTATAACAACATATATTTGTGGTTATAACATATTATATATGGGGTTATAACATAATATACAGTTAGATATATAATGGTTTGTGTTTGAGGGTATACTATTTTTAGAGCATCAAATATATTATGTTATAACCCAAATGTATGTTGTTATACTCCATATATATTATATTATTACTTCAAATATATATTGTTACAACTCTAAATATATTATGTTATAACCCCAAATATATTATGTTATAAGCACAAATATATGTTGTTATAACCTCAAATATACGTATTGTTATAACTTCTAATATATTATGTTCCAAAATAAATTATGTTATAAACCCCAAATATATGCTGGTATAATACCAAATATATTATATTATAACCTCAAATAAATGTTGTTATAACTCTAAATATATTATGTAACTTTTCATATTCTACTTTAAACGCGCGCGTTAATTTTTTTTTTTAAAAATTAACATAAATTAGATTTGGGCTGGGCTTTTGAGAGCCGTCTTTACAAAAGACGATCTCAAGTAAGAATTTTTGAAATAGAAAATGATGTTAAATGAATTAGATGGAGGATTTCCTCCTTATGGTTCAAACAATAATATTCATTACTTATTTCAATCAATAAGTACTCTTTCGGGGAATGACATGTTAAATGGTTGAAATTTAATGAAAGTTACTGTTATCCCATTTGGTTTTTTGACACTAGTTATAACTTAATTTTTTTTATTCTTAATTTATAAGTTTAAACATAGTCAAGTGGGCATGTGATCTTTTTTATTCGTCTCAACGTAATAATTATTAATATTAAGTTTTTATACTTTTGAATTATATACAATTAGATATATCAAGGCTTCAATAATTACATTGGCAAACATGCCAAGTCACTAAAACGTAAGAAATTTAATTTTTATAGGAAATCCCATAACAAGTTTATAGTCATATTTTTTTTATTTTAATAATCTCATTTTCTTCATAAAGTTAACACAAATTCTTATGAAAGACAATCTCTTTGAGAAACTGTCTTAAATGGGCCTGTTCCATACTTCAAAAAAAGAAAATTAAAATGTTGGTTGAATTAGTTCATTAATTACGTCACTTAATGAAATTGAAAACTGCACCCCATCATTTGAATTGTCTCATTGTAAAACGCGTCAATTTAATTACGCGTCAATTTAATTTCCCCAACTGCAAATCATAATTAATAAAAAAACCATCCATGTTTAGTGACCTTCTCCCATTCATATGAAACATCATTTCATAAAGAGAAAATTATAATAAACTACCTATTCTATACCCCTTTTTGCAAAAAACTACCTTATATAATACATTTCTTTGCAAAACACTACCTTATAACGGTTTTTAACGTTTGACCGTTTAAATTAACCGTTGACTATCACGTGATAGTCACGTGACCTTATAAACTTTTCCTCCTTCTTCATTTCAGCCTCTTCCAGGCATCTGACCAAGCCCTCCCTTTCCCTCAAATCCCATCTGCAATTTCACAGGAATTTCCTGCAATAAATTAGGAAATATAATCGAAATCGAACTCTCGAACCAGGGATTATCAGGCACTCTTCGTTTCAATGGAATTCTTTCCCTGATTTTTCCAGTTTAACCCAATTGAAGTTCTTATACTTACAATTAAGTGGATATTTTGGGGTTTTTCCATGGAATTCTTTCACTAAAATCACTACCTTTGTTGAGCTTAATATTGGAGATAACCCTTTTGATATTACTCCATTTCCTAAACAAATTCTTCAATTAAAGAATTTAAATGTCTTACTTCTGTATAATTGTAGCATTTCTGGGCAAATTCCGTCAGAAATTGGGAATTTAACAGACCTAATTGATCTTGAATTATCACAAAATTTCTTATCTGGGTCAATTCCATTAGAAATTTCAAATTTAAAAAATCTAAAGTACCTTAAAATCTGGAGAAACAATCTTACCGGAAAATTACCATTTGGGTTCAGAAATCTGACAAATTTGGAGCAATTTGATGCTTGTAATAACAGATTAGAAGGTGATTTATCTGAGCTGAAATTCTTGAATAAGCTTGTTTGGCTTCAATTATACAACAACAATTTCTCAGGTGAAATTCCCCAGCAGAATTTGGGAAATTCAAAAGCTTAGCAAATCTATCTTTATACAATAACAAATTCACAGGAGAACTTCCTATGAAACTTGGTTCATGGACTGAATTTGATTTCATTGACATCTCGACGAATCATCTTTCAGGTCCAATTCCTCCTGAGGGAAAGGGAGGGCTTGGTCAGATGCCTGGAAGAGGCTGAAATAAAGAAGAAGGAAAGGTTTATAAGGTCACGTGACTATCACCTGATAGTCAACGGTTAATTTAAACGGTCAAACGTTAAAAACCGTTATAAGGTAGTGTTTTGCAAGGAAATGTATTATATAAGGTAGTTTTTTGCAAAAAATTTTTGATAAGGTAGTTTTTTGCAAAAAGGGTATAGAATAGGTAGTTTATTATAATTTTCTCTTTCATAAACTACAATTTGTCATTTTTACTCTTCCATTCTCGCCATTTTCGACATTTTTACTCTCTTATTGTTTTGTTCATCAATTTCCAAGATCTTCCCCTGCATTACTCTCCCATTTTCGCCATTTTTAATCAAAGATCTTGCTTAGTTCCTTCATTTAACCCAGGTATTTTAAAAATCTAGGTTATTTTATTTATTTTTTTTCGATTAGGTTAATTTTTCATCTTTTCATATTTATTTTCATTTGTTATTTACTTATTTTCATTGTAAACTAATGTTTCTCTTGTTTACTGCATTCAATTTCTATTTTTTGCGATGTTAGTCATAGATGATGAACAAACGCTAGCATCTGCAATGGAGAATCCAAAAAGACCCAACTTAAACCCGAGAACGAGTGCCAACTTAATATAATATAAATTGGCATTTTATTGTAAGTTGGCATTTCTATTGTAAGTTGGCATTTTATTGTTATAAATTGGCATTTAATATATAATATAAAACGACATTTAATATGATATAAATTGACATTTAATGCCAACTTACAATAAATATAGCCCTAATTTATACCAACTTATATCATATTAAAAGCCAACTTATATCATATTAAAAGCCAATTTATGTCATATTAAATGTCAATTTATATTGTATTAAATGTCAACTTATAACAATAAAATCCCAACTTACATAGATTAAATATCAATTTACAATATTAGACCTAATTCATAATTAAAATAACAACGATGCAATTTTTATTAGAATTAGTGTCAACTTACGATAAACATATCCCCATTAGATCTAATGCCAACTTATCAGATTTATTTCCAATTTATAACGTACTTAATATCGTTTTATTGCAAATAAAATATAACTCATAGCAACTAACAGTGGCGGACCCAGCTAGGGTCAAGGGGGGGCAGTGGACCCCCCAATCTGAAAAAAATAAATGAGTTTTAAAAAAAAAATTACTGTAGCGACCAATTGGCGACCACTTGGCGACCATACTTCCCGTCGCTAAACATTTAAAAAAAAATTTAAAAAAATAAAAGCTTTTAGCGACGGATTGGCGACCATACTTCCCGTCGCTAATTCGTCGCTAATTTGCTTTTCCATTTGGCGACGATTTTTTGCCCTCGCCTTTCCATCGCCACAACCGATATTCGAAATTTTGACCCCCCAATTTGAAATTCCTGGGTCCGCCACTGGCAACTAAGTACCAATTTACAATAAGTCTAATGTCGATTTACATAGAAACAAAAAATTAACTTATGATCCCTCATATGTTTCCACTTTTATATAACAAAGTTTAGCCTTCTTCCGTTTAGGTTAGCGGCTGGAATCTTGATCATCAGCACTCGTTTTCGGGTTTAAGTTGGGTCTTTTTAGATTCTCCATTGCAGATACTAGTGTTTGTTCATCATCCATGACTAAAATTGAAAAAAAATAGAAATTAAATGCAGTAAACAAGAGAAACATAGTTTACAATGAAAATAAATATGAAAACATGAAAAATTAACCTAATCGAAAAAAATAAAACAACCTAAATTTTTAAAATACCTGGGTTAAATGAAGGAATTGGGCAAGATCTTTGATTAAAAATGGCGAAAATGGGAGAGTATAGAGGGGAAGATCTTGGAAATTGATGAACAAAACAATAAGAGAGTAAAAATGGTTAATTGTAGTTTATGAAATGATGTTTCGTATGAATGGGAGAAGGTCACTGAATATGGAAGGTTTTTTCTTTAATGATGATTAGCAGTAGGGAAAGTAAATTGGCGTGTTTTACAATGAGACAATTCAAATGATGGGGTGCAGTTTTTGGTTTCATGAAGTGACGTAATTAATGAACTGATTTAACCATCATTTTAAAAAGTATTAGGCCGGCACATTTAAGACAGTCTCTCAAAGAAATTGTCTTCCATAAGAATTTGTGAAGAGAAAATTAGTATTTTTTAAAGAAAATAAACATATAGTAAAAAAATAAAGAGTGAAAATAAATTGCATAAATGAAATTAAAGAGAGTTAAAAATATGAATAAGATTAAAACGAAGTGAATCATATGGATGAAATTAATAACAACGAAATTTTCTTTGTAATTTTTTTAATAAAAAGTTGGTTCCTTATCTTACCAAACTTTTTACTTGTTCGTTGCTTGTAACAACAAACAAATGAATGTTGACTTGTGTTATTAAGTTTTGTCTTATTCGTTGTTACTAACAATAGGTGTTACTAACAACCATGGTTATCAGAATCTCGATCCTGATCAACGATTCTACGAATTTACGTTCCAAAATTAGGTGATCAATCCGGATCGTAGGTAGGATCTTAATGTTGGTAGAATCGTACGATCCTACATAGCTCCAGAATTTAAGTAGTTGGGTCAAACACGATTCTACCATCCTACGATCTTACGATCCGATCCTATAAGTGTAGTTTCAATCGTACAAAAATTTCATATTATCTAGATTTTACTTATGTATACATATGTATATATCTAAACAATTATATCAATATGAATAAAATTCAAGTTTTTCTTGATTTGCATTTTAAAAATGATTATTAAAGGTATTCTTTTGCAAAACTTAATAGTTGAAGTCAAATAAGTGTTAATTTAACCTTTAAATCTTAAAAAAAGAACAAATACGACTGAAAATCAGTTATCTAAAGCATATTAATGCATATTAGTAGGATCACGCGATCCTACGATCCGCTTCTACCGATTTTGATCCTACCCCCTCAACAATCCTACGTCGAATCCCGATCCTAACAACCTTGCTAACAACATTAAAGCAACTAAATCATCATAGGTTCGGGCAAAAAAAACATTTATTTTAAAAATAGTTTTAAAATATGTTTATTGTTTAGGCAAAGTTACAAGATTCTACCTAATTTATATGCTTTTTTTTTAAAACTACCTTATCTAAATATTTTTTGCAAAAAGCTACCTAATATTATACAAATGTTTGAAAATGACTACCTGTTAACGATTATCGTTTGTTGACTATTACGACCCTTCGACCAGCACGTGGAGTGTAACATGAGTTATCAAAACAACCCAGTAAACTCAGAACTCGAGATTTTCACTTACTTGTTGATGGATTCCATAGGAACAAATCACAATCGAAATCAATCCCACTAAAAAAAAACCTATACACACAAGAATACAAAGGACTCCATTAATGGAGTTGGAAGTAACAAGTTCAAATCTTGTGGGTCGAATAGTATCCCATTCTTGGCCCGTGCGTAATTCTTTAGGAAGTTTAATGGTTGAAAGTTCGGTCAAAGAGTCATTAAATAGAGAAAAGTGGATGAATTGACATGGAGTAAAGGAACTGGGTGAGGATGTTTAAGGAGGAGAAATTTAGAGTTCGAAGAAGAGTGATCATTGTAGGTAGAAATGAAAGAAGATGATGTGATTAAGGAATGCCATGATTTGCAGACTGATGAAAAGCGTTGAATGGATTTGGCAGGAAGAAGAAGGAGGATCGAGGGTTTGTTATTTGTCGATTTGATTTGCATGTTTACGAATGAGAGAGTTGATCAGAGTTGATCAGGATCATAAAAAACGCAAGTCTTAAACCTGCTTTAGGATTTTACTTGGTCCATGAAACTCTCCTTGCATAGGGAACTCCACACTCACATTTTTCAGGTTTCGAATTTGCTCTTGAAAAAGAGAATACATTACTAATTAATGGCGGAATAATTGTCGGAGAAATTAGGATTCTTTGAAGGATTTAATTAGGGAAGTCAAGGAGAAAGGGGAAAAACGTGGGTTTAATGAGAGAAATTAGGGTTCTTTGATTTCTCCTTTTTAAAATCGTGCGTTTAATTGAAGAAGAGTGTTTTGATAACTTACGTGACACTCCATGTGTTGGTCAAAGTGTAAAGTTAACGATCAATATACGACAACCGTTAACTGGTAGTCATTTGCAAACTTTTGTGTTACATTAGGTAGTTTTTTTCAAAAAAATTTAGATAACATAGTTTTTTGAAAAAGGATATAGCTAAAGTAGTTTCTTATAATTATGCCTATTTTTAAATTCTTTTATTGAAAAAGGTTTAAATTTTAAAAGTTTCAGCTATTATGATTCAACTAGGCAAAGCTAAAACGAAATTTGATTTAGTCAAAAAAGGCCCAAAACAACAAAGGAGCATTTTCTCCAAGCAGAAGTGAAACTGGAAACTGTAAGAGTAGCAAATAGAGATGCAAAGCAAGTAAGCTACACAGGCAGTTTGTAGTTTTAGTTTCAAACTCCAACCTTCACAAAACCATTCCAAAGTCCAAACTAAGTGTGTCTAGGCTAGAGGTGATCATGGGCGGCCCGGCCCGAAAAAGTGAGGGTTTGGGTGTCAAAATATGACCCGATGGGCGGGTTTGGGTAGAAAATAAGTGGCCCGATTTTTTTTGGGACGGATTTGAGATTTGGTGTTTGGCCCGCGGGCCGGCCTGGCCCGAAAAAGTGTGTGTTCATGATTTGCATTTTAAATTTGTTTTATATTATGTATAATATGTAAGAATTGTATTTGATTATTTCAATTATTTTTAATTTGTGTTTTAAATTATAATATGCAACAATTGTATTTGTAGTTTTGTGAATTTCTTTGTCTTTTTTGGTTTTATTTATTTTAGTTTTATATTTTTATTTTTTTGGTTATTTATAAATCACGGTGATTGATTAGAAATTATTAAATAAAAAAATGAGAGTTTTTAATTTAAAGCATTATTGATGAGTGCTTTTAGACTGGATAAATAAATTTTACATAAAAATTTAAAAATTATAAAGTTATTTAAATTTTACATAATATATATAAATAATATATTACATAGGCCCGCAAAAGCCCGCACAGTACGGGTTTGGGCAAGAACTTTTTGGCCCGGCCCGGCCCGCATAAATGGACAGATTTTTGCCTCTCGGCCCGGTGTTTGATCACCTCTAGTCTAGGCCAAGTTACCAAAGTCGACCATACACAACTTTATTTTAGTAATAAGGTTGGTTTTTTACTAATCCGTGATTAGGGTTGGCAATGGGTCGGACTCGGCTCGGATTATACATATTCCGACTTTGCTCCGGATTTTAGTCAAACTTTTTTTTTCAGTCCACCTCCACTCGGAGTCGGATTATGCATACTCCAAGTTTGCCCCGACTCGGACTCTCGGGCCTCCAACGGAGTCGGATTATTATCAAACTTTATCGTTGTGATATTGTACTAATGATTTCAATCATACGAAGTTAACAAAATATATTTTTCAAATATAATTTAACAAAAAAATATGTACTTTGAATTCAAGTTTAACATGAGAAATATTCCTAATACTACAATTTAACAAAATTTTCTCGCATTTTGATTTGACGTATTTTATTTCTCTTGATCTGATTTGTCGTATTTTGATTGATTAATCTAAATAAAAATATCAAGTAGTTTTTTCAAAATCGAAAATTACAATTAGTATGAGAGAAAGCTTGAATTAGTCACGTCTTGAGTTTTAAAGGAAACAAAATGTTGGGTTAAAAGTCAAATTCAAAGTCGGATTTCCTTCAGGGTCGGAGTGTTGGATTTTTAATAAGGTCCAACTCCGGTCCGTCTCTAACTCGGATTCGGATCGTGAAGTCGGAGTTGGAGTCGGATAATCTTTTCCTCAGATTCGAATTGGATTATTTTCCTTAGATCGAGTCAGACTAGGATCGAATTCGGACTGAATTGCCATCCCTACCCGTGCAAACTATTATTTATGATTTTTCATAAATAAAAAGTGCAAATTATTTGATGACACTTTTTCTAAATAAAATCAACCTTCAATTTTAATCTTTTTAATCTAAATAAAGAAAAACACAGAATAAATTTTTATTTTTCCGCCAATATGACTTGAACTTACTAAAATTTTATAATATAAATAGATGCATCTCTTCTTCAACAATGAGGTTAGTCCTAAAAATTCTGATCAACATTTCTGCAAATTATATATTTGTACTGCTATTGAGTGATTCATGATGGCCAATACAGGTAGTTATTACAGAGCAGGAGTGAAGAGCAACTGCAGTAGCACAAAATACACCATCATCTTCTGCTTCGTGGCTAACGAAATAACATATTGGGTATCCTTGCAAACTGACTAGCAAGATATCAATATTACAGTTGTAGGCGAGGAAAGAAATTCCATGGTGCGGCACCAGCCCTCATATAGTCACATTTCCTTGGGAAATATTGATACGAACCGGTAGACCTTCCACCACATATGCTTCTTTTGTATTATCCAAAGTAGTTCGGACATGCCTCCATGACCCTATACTGAGGACAAAAAGGGACAGAAAAATATCTTTGAAGTTAACATAGATATAGCCAGAGAACTTTTGTTCATCTATTAGACAGACATGCATATCCATTCTGTAGTTGGACCAGAAAAAATGAACATAAAATCAGAACTCTGGAAGTAAAAGGTACACAAGCTACAAACTAATTTCAAAATTGGTGTACCTGAATTTAAGATTTTATTGACTTAATAAATTTGGATAATAGCATCACATACATTTTAAGATGCATAAACTATGACTTCGACTCAATTGGACAATAAAACTCTAACGGCTCGTTTGGTTAACTATAATAATTGGTAGTAATGGGAATAATTTGTAGTGTAAATTTTCATGATACGTATTAAGTCATTCTCATGGTAATGAATTTCTGATCATGAAAAAGTTTTTGTTTACAATTTTCCATTACCACCTAATACCACATGTTAAAATGATAATGTATTGGAATTAATTTTATGAAGCATTTAAGATTGGTGAAAGAGAATAAATATGACCATTAGCATTGTCAACAGATATTCCTACCAAAATTACACTAACTTTTCATTACCATTTCCACCCTTTAGTACCAATTACCAAACGGGCCATAGTGGTGCTTTCCAGTTGTGTTGAGCCCTTAACAATACACGCAAAGAAAAAATAAACTTAAAAGACCACATAGTGACATCATAATGCATGAAGTGTTCAGGTTTAAACAAAAACTACTTCCCTGTTCTTCTTTTAAACGATAACCCCTGGTCATCTTTTTGAAAAATTGGATAGTATCTATGTAGTTTTCTAAGTCCATACTCAGAAATTCTTGTTTAGAGGATTAGAGCTGTATGTAATACTCTCCACTTCATCCATCCAACAATCCCTAAATAATTAACACTGATTTAAGTTTAACAGTCCTATTCTATTTTTTTTTATTGACGATGTAGAACACTTCCTTAATCAAGTAAATCAAAGTTTTAGTCAACAATTCCTCTCACACCGCGTATTCTGCCCTCCCAAGGTTAGTCCTCCACAAAAACAGAAGAACCAATACTTTGCTTCTTTTGTTGGCACTAAAGATGCCAAGACCACCAGATCCTCTTCGTTGCCATCACTTTCACCAACAATATGAAGTATAAAGTTCAATTTTCATTCTAGATTTGATCTTCTGTATTGTGTTCTCAAATTTCTTATTATAGTGTTTGGAAACAAGTATTTCATTTTAAATTATAGATTTCAATTATGAAATTATAAATGAAGAATTTGAGAATGACAAGGTTTTGGTAGTCATTCTTAAATTCTCAACTTTAACTAATTTAAAAACAATGGTGAATTTAATCCAAATCCAAATTTGAAAATTTTTGATTTGTCAAACAATAAATTTGAGCCAATTTTAAATTTTTAAATGAAATTATCGTTCCCAAACATGGCATATATATTATTTGAAATCCTGGATTTAGGTTTAAATTACACGACACTCTTTCCACTTGCCCTATATATATCCTTCTTTTCCTCCACTAATTGTTTATCCTTCTTTCCTTTTCTGAATGCACCAACCAATTTGCAACTCATTTACCCTCTCATCCCACTTGTCCTAAATTTATCAAACATCTCTAAATAAATTGGGGGAAAACGGGGGTGATCTATAGGGGACTGGGGAATCCATAGTAATAACTTGTCACATATCATTTCAGTATAGGTATGGTATCTGTAGTTGGTATAAAGTCATAAATTGAGGTCATGGGTAATAGATCTGCATTAAATTAAATGTTGTGAACTGCCATGGCAGATCAAACATGTAAGGAACTAGATCGCAGTATAATGAGCAGGCTTTCAGGAGGTCTGGTTCTCTCCCAATTAGTTAGAAACTTTTATAGGTAGTACTCAAAATTAAAACGACAATCGGTTTTTTTCTCTTGACTAAACTCCCCGCAATATAGAGTTGAGATCCCACATTCCCATCTTTTTTACGACTAGTCTTCTCTATCAAGATACTTTAAGAATTATGATGCAATTCTCTGTAGTGTATCCTCCCTAAAGCTAGATCACTAAACCAACACGAATTATGAAATGACCCATGTAGATTACAGAGTAATGTATCTCCTCCTCCTTCCTAATCTTTCATCAATTAGCACCAGCTGCTCTACTTATTTGACTTGTCGTTTCTATACAGAACATAAGTCCTTACCAGCTCCATATCACCTCAAGCTGACAGGTAAATAATACTTCAACACCTCATCAACTTGGTCTTCATTAACAGCTAACGGACATTTGCGCAGGCTTTTAGTACAGTCTGGAGGCACCCCCACCTCCTTCCTCCCACCCCAAAAACATTAATAAAAATAAGAAAGAAAAAGAAGCCCAGTTACATCCAAGATAAAAATTTAATCAGCAAGCACCAAACATCTATGATGGCGAGAGCCAAAACGATGATTAGAAGACGACATTTCTGGAAACGATATTTTAGACTGATGATTGATGTTTATTTTCATCATTTGAATGAAGGCTTATGAATTTGACTGCTTTTTTCCTGCCTACAATAAGACTTCTTTTGACCTCATCAATAGACAGTTGGACCATTTTCAAGCAAATTGTTGAAAACTTTAAGAGACTATGCTTTTTACTAACTTTTTCCTTGTTAAACTAGCCAAGGGATAAAGTTTATAAACTCGCATAAAGCTATGAGGAGGTACCATCAGCAGCTATTTTTATTCTTGTCAAATTTTAGGAGAGCCTAGGCGCACACTTTTGTAAAGGGCATACGATAATCACGATGTAATGTAATAAAGTACATGAAAAGTTAAATGAGAAAGCTTGATTGGCAAAGCTTGAGCGTGTAAACACATAACCCCATCAACAAATAAATTTGTACTCAAGCCGAAAATCATTGTTATTCTTCAAGCTTTATCCAGGCAAGCACAATTGAACAGCTAAGTGATGTTTTTAGGCAGATATAAAACTTTACTTTCTACTTGAAAACCAGGACATTTGACACCCCCTAAAAGCATAGCAAACGATTAACAGTTAATGGATTTAAGAGGCACAAAACATGTGATAAATGACACTCAGTTTTATGAACTTGAATACTCTTCGCAATGATAAGATATCTCCATTCGGAAAAGAAAACTAATAAGCAAGTACCTGCTTCGACAAACCAGCAAGTCAGCGAGGAATCAAAAAATATGTTCGACACTACAACTAGGCAGCAGCACCTTTCCCCTCACATCCATCACAGACAGTGTATCCTAGGCCTTCACAATATGGGCACTTTGCTCCTTCTTCCACCCAGTCCAAAAACTGCACCAAATTTCTCAACATAAGTATAAAACAAACATACAAAAGCTGGAGAACAAATTTTCAAACCAACCTGTTCTTCAATATTTGGTTCCCCACTGCCATCACACTCTGCAAAAAAGTGTACTAGATTTAGGTATAAGTTAAGGCAACCTTCACATATCCATTTCGAAATAAAAACTTGAGTTGCGTGATTTGTTCAAGTGTAAATATTGAAACCTTATGAAATGAAGATTGAAGACATAAGAAAGAGTCGACATTTGAAAATAAAGTGAGACAAAATTTCTTATGGCTTGGCTATGTGAAATAAAGACCACAAACTGCACCAATTTGAAAAGTGGAGAGTTGAAACTTTGAGCAACTTGAGAGGAAAAAATAGATCAGCGAATGATCTCGAAAAGAGAAGTAAAGAATGACATGAAGGATTTAGTATCGTTTTTAAGCCGGTAACATCAAACATTAGTCATGCATTTGTAGAATTTATCTCTCGTATTGAAAAATTGGTGTCCTTTTCATTAAATATTATCGACTTTAATGAAACTTCTATACTGGTTGATTTGCATACCTATCAAATAAATCTATTAAATCTTGGTAGGTGAAAAGAAGACAGCCAAGACTCACAAGTACTTACTGTAGTGTTGAGTGGATTGCAGATATGCGGAAGAAGTGTAAAGCATTTTAAGAGCTTACTAGACACTCAATAACGAAAACAGAGAACATTTAAGCAAATGAACTTGTGTATCTACATACCCATGCACAATAGACGACCCTCTCCTCGACAAACAGTGCATTTTGGCACAGAAGCTTGAGCCTTGCCACCACTGCCCAATTTATCATTTCCTTTATTCAGCCTGGAAGGCTCCTCCCACCTATTCTCACCCAGAAGAAATACTCGGTGCTGGGATGTTTCCATATCAGTTGGCTCTTTCTGGACAACAGTCTGTGGAACTTCCTTGGCGTTGATAGGAGCTCCATTTTCATTATCCTTTCACCATAAAACATACACCAAGGTTGTTCGCATTGACATAAATTATACCCAGAAACTCAACATATAAAGCAAACAAACACCAAAAAGAACCAAGAAAAATTGACATTCGTGATAGTTCATACAACAAGGATGCAAAGCAAGAAAACAAATTCTCTCAATACGCTCATCCGAGATAACGATGAAAAGGAGTGAACTCCAAAGCTAGAAAGAATATTCACTACTACAGGTCTACAGCACTATTCGGAGTGCAGTCAGGCTCGGTTAATTCTTTTGTACACATTGATAAAGAATCAATATCTCAAAAATGTGATTTACATAAAACCGCACTTAAAACTTCAAAAATGTGGCATGAGTAAAGATATCAGCTAACAACTATTGCATATACGAAGACATTATCCAAAAGTAGAGACAACATATTGCTAGAAAGTAAACCATCCCGAATACAAACATAGCCCTTACTTTAGGAATATCCGAAACTGCTGATGATTGGGAAGGATCCAAATTCTTCATCTCAGATGAATACAATCGTTCTAGAAGCTCAACAGTCATAATTCCATCTTCACGAACGCCTATAGAAGCCTATAAATCCAAAAGGCAATGCAAATTAAACATTTAGAACTGTTCTCTAAACAACTTGAAACAATATGCGAAGACTTTCTGAATTAATAAATGAAATGCAACATACTTGCCAAGTCTTAACTGCTGTCTCAGTGCCAATCGAGAAGCTAGAAAACTCTATATCCTCTTCTCCAGAGTAAAATCCTAAATTCATCAATGCTTCCTGACACATTCACACAATTCAATTATGAGCAAAACTTTTCAGTGCAAATTCGCCTAGTAGGGATACATGAACAAAGTCACCAAATTATAGCATTTCCATTTTCCACTAATCCCATCTCTTAATATCAATTTGCAAATCAGTATCCGCAATCAACTTCAATTGTTTCAAAGCGAGGCAAACAAACTTACACTTAAAAAACAAAATCAGATAATCAATCAAATTTAGGTAACGAATAGAGAAAAATAAACCTGCAAAGCGCGAACTTCTTCTCCTTCAGCTCCAACTCTCAAGCTCGAACTCGCCTTTTTCAATGGTGATTTTTTCTCCTCCTCCTCGCTATCCGCCCCACTAAGAGAAGGTATATCAGAAGAAGAATCCAAACTTGCCATCTCGGACTCTGATTTCAACTTACTATCAGAAGAATCCGAAATCTGATTGAAATTCTTATCTTGCAAAAACGCCGCCATTTTAGTTAATGTTACCTCCAAATCGACATCGAAATCAGCAGAATTGCTTCGAATTTTTCGAAGACTTTGTAATTCCTCCAGCAAATGCTGAATTTGGAGAGATAATTCTGATATTTGGCGTAATAAAGATTGTCGTTCGCTATTCCATCGTCGTTCTTCACGAAGCCATCGTTGTTCTTCGCGAAGCCATCGCTGTTCTTCTCGAAGCCATCGCTGATCTTCTGCTTCAAAATCGTAACTGCTAGGTTTTGATGAAGCTTGACATTCACATCTTCTCCGAATGGAATTTCTACAGGTAATGCGAAATATTCTTGAATTATTGTGATGATGATGATGATGATGATGATGATTGTGGAAATGAGAATTGTAGGTTATACTGTAGAAGTTGCTGGATAGAATTACCGCCATTAACCAAGTCCCTCCGTTGTTAAGCTCTGCGATGGGACTAAGGGAGTAGTACACAACAAAAATGAAGTTCGACAGTTGAGCTCCACGGTGATTCAACTTCTCGCGTAAGTTTTTTTTATAGTGACTCAAGTTTATCAGAGCGACTAATACTACAAACATTTAGGGGTGTTCAAAATAGATTTGATAATCTAAAATTTATCTAATGATGTAATTGAATTTGATTTTATCAGACTTTAAAAATGATAAACAATTGCGTAAAAAATAATATGGACACAAAAACTCGATTACAAAACGATCTGGAATACCTAACCTGAAATCAACCCGATAACCCAAATGAATGCCTTTACATGCGAGACAGGTAAAATTTGCTATATTGTCTTAAGTCGTGCATTGAGTGTACGCATTCAAAGGTGAGTGTTAAAGTGTGTGTTTAAGTGTATGTTAATGTATGAGTTATGAGTGTATTGATGAAGTGTCTCTTAATCATGGGAATAATGGCATGAATTATGGAGCATAATGCATAGATTTAATGAGGAAGTGCAAAGTTTAGATTTCGTAGCAAGGTGCTCGAACAAGGCAAACATTGTGCCTTGATCGAGCAACAAGATTAGAACATAGGATGTTGTTTTTGATCGTTTTGTATTATTGGAGTTGTTATGTCTTATTTATTCTTAGCTTTAAGTATGCATACTCATTAATGTATTGGTCTCTATAAATAGAGAGATCATATGCTCATTTTGATCATCTACAAAAATAACCCCTAAGCCAATTGTAATTCTCCATTGTAAAAGTTCTTGAAATTCCATTGTTATAGTATGATCGAGATACTACACACCTCCGAGGACATAGCTTACATTGGTGAACCTCGTAAATCTTTGTGTTCTTTTATTGCATTTTATTTCCTATGAACATCGTCAATTCATTCAAAGAAAAATTTGTTCATCAAAGCATTTCGCACCTTCGATCTTGGTGATATTAGAGTTTAATTTGTATTTTATACATTAGACTCTAATTTAATCTAGCTCATATTTCAAGAAAAATTTGCATTTGAGAGTTTAGAGAGTAAAGATGTGATGATTCAATCTTGCTTTCCTTGATTAGGGTTTTTTTAGGGTACTTTCATTTGTTATGTGTTTAAAAGCTTTATTATTTTTTTTGACTAATCTTTGATTTATTGTAACGTCTTGTTAATTCTCAGTTTGATTTTTTCGTAGCCAAACAAATAGATTAATATAGAATTGAGATTGTTTAAATTATTTTTGATTTAATCATATAACCTATATATTTTACTAATCTTTTTTTTTAAAAAAAAGTTAGTTTTCAATTGATTAAGTTTTATCAGTAACGATGCATTTTACCGTTTCACATTTTATGATTGTTAAATTAAAACAAAAAATAATAAATGTTTTGACCCTTTTGGACGATCAAGGTAGAAGATCGGAAGGGGTAAGTTAATTTTTGTAACCAATAGCATTATGGTGAATAAATCACCTTAAATCATATCTTAATGCCTTATTATGCCATTTATAATCAAAACAACAAGGAAAAAAAAAGATTTATGTGGTATCAATGGTGTAGGGGTTTGGCCAAGGAAGGAAGAAAGATGGACAAAAAAAAAGTTTTCTTGAGTTTTTTTTATTTTAATTCTCGAGCTAGTTGTTTGTGCAATATTTAATCGTTCATACAATTTTTTTTTATTGCAACTTGTAAGTGATTTGAGCCTTAATACTTATTTTAAGGAATAATTCTAGTTTGTTTATGAGTAGTTTTTTGCGATGTTGGTGTTGATGTGTTTTTATACCCGAAATAATATAGGTTTGATGGTGATTTAATTTGTGTTGTTATGTGTTTTATATGGATGATAATGGAATTGTTCATGTATGGATGAAAAGATTTATCTAGGTTTTTGATTGGTGAATACATAATTAGAAAAAATATAAAATCTAATTTTTTTTAATGATTATGGGTTCGAAATTATGATGTAGTTACGGACTTCTAATAAGGACCATCATGGGTTATATATACTTTACCTATGGCGACCCAAACAGAGCGATCAACATCATAGGAAGGATGTCGTGTTGGAATTAGCTCTCTCATGTGTATTCCCCTAATTGGATTATGCCTTAACGATCCAAATAAACCGCACAATGTTATAAGCCATGCAGTATTTTGGAAAAAGAATGAGTTTATACTTAAGGAATGAATTAAATGAAGAAAAGTTAAACCTAGAACCTCTGTATGCTAGGTTGTTTATGTTGTTATACATTACACTATATTCTATATCTCTAACGTGTACTTATGTTGGTCCACCATGTTTTCTTGGTGGGCATGCGGAAATATTGTCTTATTGACGACTATCAGAATAATCACAGGTTGGATTAGGATGTGTGAGGTTAAAGACATAGGACTTGATGCTTTTATTCGTTGCATTTAAAATTGTTATGTAGAGGCACACTTTGTTTTTATACAAACTTTTTCGGTTAGACTATGGTTTGTCAGAAATATTTTAAGTTATCAAGTTGTAATAAAATTATTTAATAAGCTTGGTGTTTAATCTTTCTGCATTTAAAATTAATATCATGTTAGTTGCTCCTCTATTAGTATAACACGATATGCGAACAATATAGATTTACTTTATACATGTTGTTATGCATTAGTTTCTTTAAGTAATGACACTGATACCAACCGAATCTTATATTTCTACATATGAATTTAGATCCATTTTATTCTCATTATTGGAATTAGTTATGAGTTATGACTTTGGGCCTTAGGTGCCAAAACCAAACAAAAAAAAAACATATGCCTTATAGGCCTTCCGGCGGTTTCACGGTTCGGGGCGGTTCGGAACCTGTCGCAAACGGTTCCGGTTCCAAGCGGTTCGGGACCGATCCGGAACCGGTTCGGTTCCGGGTAACCCGCCCCATGGCCATGCCTACTTATAGCTATGGAAGAGATTTGAGTACAACATTTTAAATCGAGTCAATTTCAAATCTTTTGTGTACATACACATCTTTTTAATATGATTTCTGTCAATCAAAACAAATTTGAAAAACACTCTTTATTTAACAAAATCATAATAGAGAATGAGTTCTTGTATTAGTTGGAACAAATACTACCTTTTTTTTTATAACAAATACTACTTTCTTAGGTAATGTCTTGAGTTTAATTCTCACATAGTCTTTTCCTTCTGAATAATTTTATAAAAGACAAAATCATACTCTATTTGTCGCACTCATTTGCTATTTTGGTATGTTCGACTCATTTTGCAACATTTTTATTTTTGGACAATATTTCACTGTTTTCTTATAATATCATGCATTTTAACTAGCTTTTAACTTAGACCGTTTAATTGATTATCATTGTTTATTTATTGTCAAAATGTTCATATTTTTCTTAAAAAAAATGAGATTCTCTCTGTAAGAGTGTAGTAGAAGGGTAAAAATATCTTTATTTTAAATAAAATTACGCATTTCCTCAGTTCCTCTTCTCTTCGCTATCATTAAACGCAGGAGTGTTGTCCACTGAAGGCAACAGATCTACAAATTATACATTTCTACAACAATAACGAGTACTATTGGAAAAAGCACAAAAATAAATACCAAAATCGCTCTTTTCCTCAATTCTCTCTCCTAAATTCCTCCATTCTTGATTATAATCTCCCTTTTCTCTCTCTATATCTCGATTTTGGATGCAATTTCAGGGCTTCAATTGATCTACCACTCTGTTACGCATTTCTCAGATCTGAAAGGTATAATCTATCAATTTTCTCGATCTTTTCTTTCTGAATTTTATGGCTGAGTTTCATTCGATCTGTTTTTATTCATTTTAATCTGTGTTCTGGATCGTTTCTAGTTAGGTTAGCACTTCATTTACTAAGTGCCAATTGATTTTGTTTTGATCTAGTATTCGCATTTTGTAGTATTAGGTCATTCCTTGATTCGATCATCTTTTTTTCGGGTTCAATCACTTAATTTTCTGTAGTAACGAACTTACACTACTTTAGTTCGTAGAGAAATTACAAATTGGACAAAAAGTAGTACATTCGTTGGTTTCTGCTTGTTTTCTATTTGATTTCAAAAGATTTAATTGTGAGTGAATCTTGGATGCTGTTACATTGAAGTATTTTAGTGATGGGTGACCAAACAATTTTAGGATAAGTAGCGTTCCCACTGTGTATTCGAACTGATTGGATAATATTTTTGCTGGTAGAGAAGAAGTTTGTGGATCATTGAGAGATGTTGACGAAGTTTGAGACGAAGAGTAATAGGGTCAAAGGACTCAGTTTTCACAGCAAGAGACCATGGATCTTGGCAAGTCTTCACAGTGGTGTGATCCAGCTATGGGATTACAGGATGGGTACACTTATTGATCGGTTTGATGAGCATGATGGCCCTGTTCGTGGTGTTCATTTCCATAAATCTCAGCCTCTATTTGTTTCAGGAGGTATGGGATTATTGTAGTCTTATATTTGTTTACTTTGTTGGTTTTACTAAGTATCAAGATTCAAGAAGTGCTTTGACATAAATGAAACTTGTTATGCTTATTGGAGAACGTAGTGGCCTTTCTCTGGATTTCATTTTTGAACTTGTGTTTATGCTTAAATGATCATCACATAGTATTATAGTCACGTTACATACATAACAATAATCTTGAAGGAGGCATTAGAACTAATGCTGTTTTCGTAGTTACACTATTTGCAATGTGCACGTCTCTCATTTTCTGGTGCATTTGACCCCAACACTTATCGCATCTAATTGAAAATGTTAAAGCTAAAAATCTATTTAGCAGTGAAATTATCCAACTATTCCATTTGTTTCCTTGTTTTATTCCATTGCACGTTATCCAGGTCGGGACAAGAAACTGTGAGAAAGATCCTCAATAAGCAAAGTAAACACATGAGTTGGCATTTGATTGCCCGATTTGTCATTCTTAAATTACATTATTTTTAAAATCCTTACTTGGGCAGCTTTTTAGTTACATCATCTAGTTTTATGACCGACAATCATTCTTGAATAAGATTTACAAAAGTCATATTTTAGTATTGGTAATTTTGGAGGTATTATCTTAATAATTTTGCTAATTATGCAAAGGGAGTAATTTACGTTTTTTTTGTATTCATTTATGATGTTTGAGTTGAACTTATGTTCTATATTGTGAAAATCTCTATATTGTGAGTTGAACTTTTTTTGCCCAATCCTATGTTTTTCACTTTTGATATTCATTTTCATCAAACACCTTCCACTATGGACTTGACTGGTAGTAGACCCAGTCTTCTGAATTCCGATCAGTCCTCTCCTACCAAACATGGCCGAATTCGGAATTGTGGATTTTGGATGTTATGGCCCAAGTAGTAATAATGATGTTCCATTTCAACCTATAGAAACATGTTGGCTTGACTTGGAAAACATATAAGTGACGAGAGATGATCCTGTTGATCTGAGTATATCTTCTTTCAGTGTTGCATGTTTCTAAGTTCTGCCTGCCAGTGCTCAAGTCAGCTGTAAGCTTTTACTAATCAATATTTTTGAAAAGAAATGGTTCCTATGTTTGTAACACAAGTAAATGTTCTCATATATGCTACAATTTTCCTGTTTCTAACAAATATTTCCTCCATTTTTTTGCTTGCATTTTGACTTTTACGTTATCTATAAGTTTTGTTTTGATCTTTAAAATTTTTAAACCAAAAATATAGCCACGTGGAATCTTGTTAGATTCGTTTCAAAATATAGTGTCAATTATTTACTTTGAGTGAATTTATTGTTTTTTTTTTATATTTAACTTATATTCTATCCATTCATAAATAATTGGTGATTTATTGAAGTCAATGTATCCCAATTTGTATACTTTTAGGATCTTACTGAAAATCTTCTTGTCTTTGAGATTTTGGGTTCACATTGCCTCTCATCTGTGCTTTTTGAACATCTTGGCATCTCACATTGCCTTTTGGCTGATAATTGAAATACAATTTGGTTGCATACTGTATCTGATTGTATGTTCATTTTTCTTTGTTTTCAGGCGATGATTACAAGATTAAAGTTTGGAACTATAAACTTCACAGATGTCTGTTTACACTACTTGGACACCTTGATTACATTCGTACGGTGCAGTTTCACCATGAGAACCCATGGATTGTCAGTGCCAGTGATGATCAGACTATTCGCATATGGAACTGGCAGTCACGGACATGTATATCTGTGTTGACTGGACATAATCATTATGTGATGTGTGCCTCATTTCATCCGAAAGAGGATCTTGTTGTGTCAGCCTCCCTTGACCAGACAGTTCGGGTCTGGGATATTGGTGCACTAAGAAAGAAAAGTGCTTCTCCTGCAGATGACATGTTGCGGTTGAGTCAGATGAATACTGATCTCTTTGGTGGTGTTGACGCTGTGGTGAAGTATGTCTTGGAAGGTCATGACAGAGGAGTTAACTGGGCTGCATTTCATCCAACTCTGCCCTTGATTGTATCTGGAGCTGATGATCGCCAAGTTAAATTGTGGCGTATGAATGGTGAGTCCCTCTGATTGTTTTTGATGGCAGGTATTTTCAAATCTTTCCTGAACTTTTTTGCCATTTATTGATATGCATATATGCCATCAATTAGTGGCTTTGTGTGAAGTTGCAGATGATGTTTGGTATCAAGAGTCAATTAGAAACGACCTCTTTGTTTTGACCAATAAGGTCAAGATTACGCCCCAAAATCCCACCTCGGTGGGAGCCACTTAATGGCATTGGGGTGATGGAATGGAATGGAGTGGAAAGAGAGTTTTTTATTTATTATGTTTAAAGTATGGTTTTATCTCCTGTTGCTTCCCTGCTTCCAGATAAATGGAGGTTTTATGTTGATGCTATGTAAATTTCTTTCTTTCTTCCTTTTCCCTCTAATTTGTTTAAAAGTTTTGGTCTTTTTCATACATTGTCGATTAAATCCATTTTACAATTGTGTTGCTCATTGTTTTTGGATCCTTTTGTCAGCTCATTGATCAACCTTATGTCAAAACGGAAAGGGATACAATAATTAAAACTAAATGTTTACATAGTACTAAATGACGTTAAGTTATGACAAAGTCTAGCCTTGAACTTGGGATAAAGCTGCGGAACATTAGTAGTTCCTCAATTTGGGACAAATTTACTGGTGGTTAGTTTTATGTTCAATGATTCTATGGGCCAACCCTGGACTGTGTAGAAAAGATTATTATGAAGTGGTATAATCCTTGTAGGTCCTTGTTTCAAAATTAGTGTCTTGATTTTTATTTTCCAAATGAATTACCAAAGCTTATTTTAGTTGCATGTCTTGGTTTTTTTTTGATTTGTTTTCATCTTATCTTTCCCTTTGTTCATATTTGATTTCTGTTTGTTTTTTGAGCTGTACTAATCTTGCCTCGTTTTTATTTTATTTTTTATTTTTTTTAGTATGGTTTATTGTAGAATACAAATAGTTGCTATCCATTAAATTATTGCCATGTTAAATCAATTAGAATTAAAGAAATCATTGATGATTGCGATTTTGAGAAACAAATTACATCATAATGAGCTCTTATTGCTAATAAATTTTCATAGTAGCCTTTTACATTTAAACTGATATTTGTCTTATTTCCCCCCTTTATTTTGGCTCTCTGCCATTCTTTCAAGTGGCTCATATTTTAACAACTTATAATGTTATTGTGATTGTTCCATGCTTTTGATCAACGCATGCTTTTGATAAATGCACAGCATTGTCAAATGGTTAGGGACAAGAGGATCTAAAGAATTGTTGAAAGACGAAATAAAGCAATTGATACTAAATGGTTGATTACTTGAGAACCTTTAAACTGAATAAAATTGCTCAGAGAAAAGCTGGAAGAAATTCATGCTAATGATGTGATGGTTCTATGCACATTTTTTATTACAATACTATCATTTTAACCAATATATAGACAAAACTGAATCACCGAACTTCGTGAAACTTTTACTAAATTGCTCTTGGGTGAAGTCCACATTGCCAAACATAAACCCAAAGTTACTGACTACAACAAGGTTCCTTCTAATAAGCACACTCCTCTCAATTGGGCATCATGGCCATGATGTTCAAATCTTCCGATTAAATCCTTCAAACCTTCTCACAAAATTTTACTCACCAAGCATCGTATCTTCTCAACTTAAATATTACTTGACTTTTTCTTTGATATATTTTATCCAATATCGATTTTGTTTTCTAATTTTTCCTTTTGAATTCCGTGGTGTTTTTACCACCATTATATATATATATATATGTATATATATATATATATATGTATATATATATATATATATGTATATATATATATATATGTATATATATATATATATATGTATATATATATATATGTATATATATATATATATGTATATATATATATATATGTATATATATATATATATGTATATATATATATATATATATATATATATATATATATATATGTATATTCTTCTTTATTGTTACTTTCGAGTCAATGCATGAACTAATTTCAAGGATTTGAGAAGAAGGGAGTGCAAATGTTATTTTGCACTCCTTGATTATACAAGTATTATATTGTGATTTTGTCATCTATGATACTGCACATTTTTAATGAGGATTAAGAATCTTTTACTCCTTTTGCATCAGCCTTCTTGTATGTTTATCATGTATATTGAGATGCAAATTATATATTTCATTTTCTTTTTGATTGACAAAGAATTATTGATTGTCAAGCTTGTTTTCTACTACATATTTTACTTGCATTCAGTTAATTATTTCCAGCGACATGTACCACATTTTTTTTTATAAATTGTTATAACCTGTATGTCTCCTCATCAATCAAAAAAAAGAAAAGCATGTGGTATTGGACTACTTTTTAGCAATTTTGAGCAAATCGTGAATTGAAGAAGCGAATTATGTTTCATATGTATGTAATGGTAGTACTTAGAATCTGGATCTGATTAAATCTGGAATTTACTTTCAGTTAATTTATGGCTTAAAGCTTAAAAGGCCCTTGCAGTCATGATTTCTTCTGAAATTTAACTTCTCACTTGAAACTTTATTTGTCTTATCAGATACAAAGGCTTGGGAGGTGGACACATTGAGGGGACACATGAACAATGTGTCCTGTGTTATGTTCCATGCCAAACAGGATATTATTGTTTCTAATTCAGAAGACAAAAGTATTCGCGTCTGGGATGTGACAAAGCGGAGTGGCATTCAGACATTTCGTCGGGAGCAAGATAGATTTTGGATTCTTGCAGCTCATCCTGAGATGAATCTCCTAGCTGCTGGTCATGACAGTGGGATGATTGTCTTTAAATTGGAGAGAGAGCGTCCTGCATTTTGTGTGAGTGGTGACTCCATGTTTTATGCAAAAGATCGTTTCTTGCGCTTTTTCGAAATTTCTACTCAACGAGACACCCAAGTTACTCCAATTCGCCGGCCTGGCACCACGAGTTTGAATCAGGGTCCACGAACACTTTCCTTTAGTCCTACAGAGAATGCTGTACTTGTTTGTTCTGATGTGGATGGTGGGTCTTATGAGCTTTATGTAGTTCCTAAAGATTCATTTGGCAGGGGTGATGTAGTACAAGACACAAAAAGAGGTGTTGGAGGATCTGCTGTTTTTATTGCTCGTAGCAGGTTTGCAGTGCTTGACAAAAGCAATAACCAAGTGCTTATCAAGAATCTGAAGAATGAGATTACGAAAAAGAGTGTCCTCCCTATTGCTACTGATGTAATATTCTATGCTGGTATTGGTAACTTACTCTGTAGAGCAGAGGACAGGGTTGTTATTTTTGACCTTCAACAGAGAATTGTTCTAGGTGAACTCCAAACACCTTTTGTCAAGTATGTTGTGTGGTCAAATGACATGGAGAGTGTTGCTCTTCTAAGCAAACATGCTATTGTTATTGCAAGCAAAAAGCTTGTTCATCAGTGTACTCTTCATGAGACAATTCGAGTTAAAAGTGGAGCCTGGGATGATAATGGAGTCTTTATCTATACAACACTGAACCACATCAAGTATTGCCTACCTAATGGAGATAGTGGCATAATTAAAACACTTGATGTTCCAATTTATATCACAAAAGTTTCTGGGAATACAATTTTTTGCTTGGATCGAGATGGAAAGAACAAGGCCATAGTTATTGACGCGACAGAGTATATTTTCAAGCTGTCTCTAATGCGGAAGAAATTTGACCAAGTTATGAGCATGATAAGAAGCTCTCAACTTGTGGGTCAGGCAATGATTGCTTATTTACAGCAGAAAGGATTTCCTGAAGTTGCTCTGCATTTTGTTAAAGATGAGAGAACCCGCTTCAATTTAGCTCTGGAGAGTGGAAACATACAAATTGCAGTTGCTTCAGCGAAGGAAATTGACGAAAAAGATCACTGGTATAAGCTAGGGCTGGAGGCTCTTCGCCAGGGTAATGCTGGTATAGTAGAATATGCTTACCAGAGGACCAAAAATTTTGAGAGGTTGTCTTTTCTTTATCTCATGACAGGAAATAAGGAGAAATTAAGCAAAATGTTGAAAATTGCAGAGGTAAAGAATGATGTAATGGGTCAATTTCACAATGCCCTTTATTTAGGTGATGTGGAGGAGCGTGTGAAAGTTTTAGAGAATGCTGGGCATTTGCCTCTTGCTTACATTACAGCTTCAGTACATGGGCTGCATGATGTTGCAGAGAGACTAGCTTCTGAGTTGGGAGATGATGTTCCCTCCTTGCCTGAAGGTAAGGTGCCCTCGCTTTTAATACCTCCTGCACCTATTATGTGTGCCGGAGATTGGCCCCTGTTGAGAGTGATGAAGGGTATCTTTCAGAGTGAAGTAGTTGACAGGAATGTTGTTGAAGATGAAGAGGAGGATGCAGGTAACTGGGGTGAAGATTTGGACATGAATGATGCTGAAAATATAGAGAACGGAGACACTGCAGATGTTTTGGATCACGAAGAAGTAGCTGATGAAGACGAGGAAAATGGTGGATGGGACTTGGAAGAATTGGATCTTCCTCCAGAGGAATCCCCGAAAGCTTCTGTGAGTTCCCGTTCAGCAGTTTTTGTTGCTCCAAATCCAGGCATGCCAGTCAGCCAAATCTGGATCCAGAAGTCATCACTTGCTGCTGATCATGCGGCTGCTGGAAATTTTGACACTGCAATGCGGTTGCTTAGTCGACAACTCGGGATTACAAATTTTACTCCCCTGAAATCCATTTTCCTTGATCTTCATGCCGGTAGTCATAGCTATCTACGTGCTTTCGCTTCTTCCCCTGTTATATCTTTAGCCTTGGAAAGAGGGTGGACTGAGTCAGCCAGCCCTAATGTGAGGAACCCGCCAGCCTTGGTGTATAATTTCTCCCAATTAGAAGAGAAGCTTAAGGCTGGATACAAGTCCACTACAACTGGTAAATTTTCCGATGCCCTTCGGATCTTCTTAGGTATTCTGCATACCATTCCTCTGATAGTTGTGGAGTCCAGAAGAGAAGTTGACGAAGTCAAAGAGCTGATTATCATAGTTAAGGAGTATGTCTTGGGTCTAAAGATGGAAACCAAAAGAAGAGAGCTGAAGGATGATCCAAAGCGTCAACAGGAGCTTGCTGCTTATTTTACGCATTGCAATCTTCAAATGCCTCATTTGAGGCTAGCACTGCAAAATGCCATGACAGTTTGTTACAAGGCTAAGAATCTGAGCACAGCTTCTAGTTTTGCTAGACGGCTCCTCGAGACAAACCCAACAAATGAGCAACAGGCTAAGCTTGCCCGACAAGTTGTACAGGCCGCCGAGAAGAATATGAATGATGCAATTGAACTTGACTATGACTTCAGAAATCCTTTTGTGGTCTGTGGGGCTACATATGTGCCAATTTATCGTGGTCAAAAAGACGTTTCATGTCCCTACTGTAGTGCCCGTTTTGTGCCTACTCAGGAGGGGCAAATTTGTAATGTTTGTGAGCTTGCCGTTGTTGGAGCCGATGCATCTGGCTTGCTTTGTTCCCCATCTCAGGTAAGATGAGCAACTACCTTTCTGCTTGACCGAGACCTTTTGTAAGTTCAACCTTTGTACTTCCGTTGTTCATTGCACATCCTCTGTGGCTCGTGAAGTTCTCTGAAGGATCAACATCTAAAGCCTCATTATGTAAGAGTTATTTCAAAAACTTGCTTTGTGATTTCATTTTTTAAGGTCTTTGACTTTCCCCTAGAAATATTTAGTTTTTGTTATTTCTTAATTTAATGAATTCAGATGTAATAAACTATGGAATTTTGATTTCTGGTCATTCATGTTAGATGTTGATAGACAGGACAGGAATGGCTAAAAGGGCTCTTGTTAGATATGGTCATAGGCAAGGCAACTTCTGAACATCCCAGTATGCTGAGATTTGGATAATTTTACCCTGTTTTTATCTTATTGTGGATTGAACCCCTATTTCTCTTACTGTCATAACTTGGAATGTCTTGTACTCAAGTGTCTTTTTTCATTTATTTCTTATAAATGATAGATTTGATACTTCCTTCGTTTCATATTAGTTGTAACATTAGAAAATATGACACTATATATTCACCATTTTTAATTTGTGATTAATTTTTAATTTATAAGTTAAAACATAATCAAATGAGATCTTATTTGATTCGTTTTATTGCAAAGATTATTAATATCAAATTATTATAATTTTTTATTATACGTTATTGGAGATATTAAGGATTGAATTAGTAAATTAAACTGTGTGAAAAAGCAAATATTACAAGTATTTTGGAATGGAGGAAGTATAACTTTTGAACAATTAAAATGGAGATTTCCAACATTTTTTGGTTTTGCATCGAGGTACAATAAAGTTGAAGTTTGTTAGATTTGTGATCTCAAAATAGGTTTCCATGCTTGCTCGCACTTTTGCCACAAAACGGTTGGATGCACCAACACTTCAAATCAAGCGTAAGTATAAAATGGTATGAAAACACAACAATTTGAGCAAAATAAACATTTCTTCTAAAAATGTTTCCAAACAAAGTATGGCAAAAACATATTTTTTAAAATAAGCACTCTCAGTCAATTCCTAAGGTATAAAGTTTGTTCCTGTTAGTAACAGCAGATAATTAAAATTGAGTCAAATATGTCAGCCAAATAATCACCCGCTCTTACTTCCTCTATTTTATAATACTTTGCTAAACTATTCTTTATCATCTTTTTCATAATACTTACTACAATACTATTTGTCAAAAAAAACTTACAAATTAGAAAAATTATCATGAATTATCTAACCTTTTGCTATTTTTTTACTATAATCTCACTTATTGATTAATTATGAATAATTTGAACTTAAGGATTCTTTACTTTGGGTACACTCAGATTACCTGCTGCCTATTGTAGCAAGTCATTCAGAATACAAAATAGATAAATTACAATTTCTTTTTAAAAAAAAAAAAACAATATCCTCCACACTACTACCCCTTCGCTTTCTCTCAGCCACCACCACCAACCCCTTTTATTTAGAGGCGCACAACCCCACCCACAAACGCGCAGAGCCCCAAAATCCCTTAATAATTCAGTCTCTAGTTGCAGCACCTTTAACTCACCTGCCACCAATTCACCCACCCTTATACTGAGCCACCTTCAAACCACTACCATTTTCAATGACCAAATCGAGCCACCTAAAACAACACCAATAAACTCAATACAATCGCTCACTATGATAGAAAGGAGAGAAAGTGGGAGCAAGGGGTGGGAGAAGGTGGTAGGGATGTAGGGGTGGGTTTTAGTGGTGGTCATCGGGGTGGGGGAGGGGAGGGAGTGGGTGGTAATAGGGTGGAGAGGGGTGGACTATGGCGATGGAGGGGTGCCAGTCAGGCAGGGGTAGACGGTGGTGATGGAGGGGGTGGGTTTTTCTTTTTAATTTTTTTGTATTTTACTTTTAAATTTAGTATTTTTATTTTTATTTGTATTTTTTCTTTATTTTTAAAATGGTTTACCTATAATTCCAATTTAACAATTAAGCAACAATCTTAGTTAAGTTAATTATAAATTGACATTATTCATGGTTAATCAATACGTGAGATTATTCTAAGAAAATAAAAAAGATCGGATCATTGTATGTAATTTTTCATATAAATTATCATATTTACCCTTATTTTATCCCTACTTTATACCTTATTTACTCTTACGGTTTCATTATTTACGAACAACAATGATATTTTTCTATCAACCAATCATTTTTTAATATTTATGTTAAATTAAAATGATGTGAGTATTATGAAACAGAAATTGCGTATTTATAGATAGATAGAGCCATTAGCCATAGAAGACAACCTTAAAGACCACTAAAAAATAACAATATTGTTCTTATGGAAAATCTTTATCAAACAAATTTATACTTCGTTTTTTTTTTTTGATAAAAAAAAAATGTTCTTAGGGCAATGATTAATTTAGGCCAATACGGTAGCTTAGGTGACTTATACTGGTTTAGTGCCTCCTGAGTTGATAGCATGTCCTGATGAGTTAGAGTTACCTCCTTGCATTTAATAAGGAGTAATCATTAGGCATATCTTTTGATAGACACTCAAAGATTTACCGTCTCAAAATCTTCTATCTATCTAAATCACTGAATACTAAATACTCTTAAATATGAAGTTCTTACTAAATAACAGTAGTTGTTTCTGAGGTTAATAAACTACCTTTATGTGGTAGAATATAATAGGATAAGAGTTTTGTTATTTTAATTTATCTTTTTTGATTTTTTATTTATTTTAATATTATTTTTTTGTTTTTTATAGTGATTTAAAAATTACGGTTATTAATTAGAAATTTTTACTCTTAAAATAACAAAATCTTTGTAAATTTCAAATTTTTACTTATAATTTTTTTTAAAAAAATTATGCATATTAAATGTAGTTAAAATAAGGCATTTTATTATTTTAAAAAGTTAAATGTATTTTGTATAATACTTCTTCCCTTTTAATATACTGCACCAATTACTTTTTTATGTAGTTCAATATACTAATTTAATCTCTAATATCTCTAATTATATATGATTAAAATTATAAAAAATTGATATTAATAATCTTTGTATTGAGATGAATTAAACAATATCTCACTTAATTATTTTTTAACTTATATTTTTAAAATTAATCACAAAATAAGAGTGGTAAATAAATAGTGAATTGTTTTTAATATTGCTAGGGATTTGAAACTGAAGAAGTAGGATGGAGAAACTAAGAAATATACTCCGTCAGTAGAAAAAGAAACAAGGTAGAAGTATTTTTTTAAGAGAGAAAATGAATACTCATCCAAAATAGCAAATTGATAAATAACTTAAACATATATATATATATATATATATATATATATATATATATATATATATATATATCTCATATTGTCTTATATAAGACTATATCGCCATGAAATGAGCTAAAGAAAATGGCTTATTAAAATAAATTGGTTTTGACAAATTCTTTATTAAAAATGTCTCATCCCTAGAGGACTAAATATGGGTTAACCTAATTCTAATTTATTGAAAAAACATTAAAAAAATATTAATTTAAGACTTAGTTTTAAGTTAATTTTTTTAAAATATAAATTATTTAGTTGGTATAATGAGCCCGTTTCACCAAAATACGATTACATATAAAACATACTGATTTATTTCTGTCTCTTTGTTAAAATAATTGTTTCGGCTAGCCCAATATTACATCGAAGTAGATCATTTCACCTTGAAATGGTCTTAACAAAGAATTAATAAATACCATAAAAACTCTCAACAGACAAGAAAAAAAAAGGCAAATATAGTAAAAAAATTTATTAGTAATACTCATTCCATTAATAAGAGATAGTCTCATTTTGCTACAATTTTCTATTAAATACAAGTTTTTACTATTTTCATTTATTTTTATCCATATAATTAAAAGTATGTTTGATATCATCTACACAATTTTGATAATTTAAATTTTTATCTTCATGCAAAATCTAATTATTGCAATTCATTAGGGACAATGGTAGTACTTCATCCATTCTTCTATGCTTGTTATATTTGACTTTTTATGCAATTTAATGTGTTATTTGATTATTTATATATTAAACTATACACATTTGAAAATTATAAAAACATAATATTATGAAAGTATGCAAATAGGACGGTTCAAACAAGATCCCACTTGATTATATTTATTCTTACACATTAACCGCAATATAAAAAATAAACTTAAACGATAGATAGGATCGAAACCATTATCTAGCGAGTATATAATGGGGCAAGTATAAAAGAGCCTTAACAAATGGATTTCACAAGATTTGAGGACTAAGGAGGACATATATCTATCAATTCTAACACTTTTTTGGTTTCTCTAGTCCATTTTTCTTTTTCCAAATATATACAATACGAAAATATAATCAACAAAAAAACTACAACTTAATGGCTGCACCAAAAAAAAGCTCATTAAATCCATTTGCTCCAGAATTCCATCCATCGGGTCATTACAGCCCAAAACCAAGCCCAGGTCCAAGCCCAAATGATAATGGTGCAATATCAAGATCAAGATCAAGGAGAAGATCAAGTGGTAGGATTATTAGTAGTAGAAAGTGTGAAAATCAATTGTTTATGGCGGTCATACCTAATGGAAGCTGCACTACTGCTATGATCAGAAACATTCCTAATCAATATACGTACGTATGATTTATTTTTTTTATTGCTTTTTTTTTATTTTGATGTTATCACATTAGATTTAGAAAGGGTTTTAGATTAATTTTCAGTTTTATGAATCTAAAATTATGTGTTTTTTTTCTTTAGTTATTTTTTGATTTAATCACAATGAATTTAATTAGCTAGGTTTTTAGGTTAATTTTCAGCAAAAATTCCTATTCAATAACCGTAATTTGTAAATCACCATAAAAAGACAAAACGTATAATACTCCCTTCGAACCAATTTAGATGTCCGATTTGCTTGAGCACGATTATTAAGGAGGGCGTGGGGTCCATTAAAAAGGTAAGTAGTGAAGGGTAAGTAGTGAAGGGTAGTTGGGTAAGTAAGGTATATGGGGGTATATTCGTAATTACTTGTGTGAACTAAGGATATTAAAATAAAAATGTCAAAAAATATAAATTAAAATAACAAAACTTTCACCCTATCAAATTCTACTTTTTAACCTCATAAATAACCGATATCTACTATGATTTTAATTTTCAGTTTTTGAATCTGAAATTAGGTTTATTTTAAATTTATGCTTTATTTATTTTTTGATTAAATAATATATTGATATTGAATTTAATTAGCTAGGTTTTTAGGTTGATTTCAGTTTTTTTGAGGCTAAGATTACGTTGATTTAATTTTATTTCTTTATTAATCTATTTTAGATATAATCAGATTTAATTTAGCTTGGGTTTTAGCTTTATTTTCAGTTTTTAGTCTGAAATTAGGTTAATTTTGATTTTATTTCTTTATTTATATTTGACTTAATCACTTCAAATTTAGGTAGGTTTTTAGGTTAACTTTCAGTTTGATGAGTCTAAAATTACGTTTATATTATTTTATTTCTTTTACTTAATTCTTTATTTATTTTTGATTTAATCACATTGAATTTAACTGGGTTTTAGGTTAATTTCAGTTTTTTTGAGGCTAAGATTAAGTTGATTATAGTTTTATTTTATTTATAACTTTTTAATCAAGTTGAATTTAGCTAGGTTTTAAGGTTAAATTTTCAGTTTTTATAGCCTGAAATTAGGTTATTTTTAATTTTATTTCTTTATTTATTTTGACTTAATCTCAATGAATTCACCTATGTTTTTAGGTTAATTTTCAGTTCTATGAGTCTAAAATTTGATTTATTTTATTAATTTCTATTACTTATTTATTTTATTTTAATTACATTAAATGTAGGTCTTTAGGTTAATTTCAAATTTTGTTCATGCTAAGAGTAAGTTGATTTTCATTTAATTTCTTTTATTTGTTTATTTTTGCTTTAATCACATTGAACTTAGGTCTTTAGTTTAATAATTATCAGTTTTTAAGGCTAAATTTAGGTTAATTTACTTTGTATTGCTCTATTATAGTAGTAGTGCAACATTTGTTTATTATAAAATAATTTTTTTTGATAGAACTAATATTTAATATGTTACTCTCTTCTTTTTTTTTTTTTTTTTTTTTCTGTTTATCCACTTTATTTTTGCACGCATTTTAAAGTAAATTTTGAGTTTCAATATCTCTTAGTACACATTATAAAAAATTGTAAAAACTATATATGAGTATTAAAATTTTTTGTATCAAGACAAATCTAACAGGATTTCAAATGAATGAATTTTCTCTTCATTATATATATACACTTCAAAAATAAAATCTAAAATTTCTCTTCCTAGAGTGGAAAACCTTAAAATGAATAAACAAAAAGAAATGGAGGGAGTATATATTATGATTGGAGGGTTTTTGACATGATAATAGAAATCAATGTGATTGAATACATGTGATTTTGAATTTCTCTTATCGAGCATTTAAATTAAATTTTTGGTTGATTAACGCCTTAATATTTATTTTTTTATAAAATTTTTACTCTTTTATAGATATATAGTTTTGACATATTTATAATGGTTGTTGATTTGTTATTATTTTTTTTCGTTTATGCTAATGTGTGTTTGTGAGTTGTGAGTTGTGAGTTGTGAGTTGTGACTTGTGACTTGTAACTTACGAGGAGAATTGTGTAATTTTTAGAAATCCAAGTTTAAATGTATTCTAATTAAATTATTTTTCCCTTAAACTTCATAATGAATCATCATACTCTGAAAATCCCGCTGGGTTATAAGATTCAAAGGTAGGTGGCAAAAAAAACCTTACCCACACGTAAATATTTTTTATTTTCTTAAATTGTTATAAATCTAAAAAATTTATAAGGATACGTTCAATTCATGTGGAAGTAATCAATACTCTTCAATTAGTGCCATTAAATTTACTATTTTTCTACTTTTCTTTGTTTTTTTATAAACATACTCTTCAGACATGCATTTTTGACTTTTTAACATCTATCTATATCTTATACTTTTTTCTTTCCACTATACTACTTATTACATGTGGTTTTTTTTGCAATTTAACGTGTTATTTTGATTATTTATATGTTGAATTACACACATTTAAAGATTATAGAATGTTAATATTATGAAAGTATGTGATTAAACGATTTAAACAAAATGCCACTTGACTCTATTTTTTCTTACACATTAGCCACAAAAAATAAAATAAATTTGAACGATAAATAGTGTCAATAACCGTAATATAAAGAGCATTTCAGAATGAAGAAAGTATATACAAAGTAACTTATTTATTGAGATGATTTTAACAACACATATTTTGTATTAGACGGCTTTTACTGTGACACTTAACGAATTATGGGCTAAATAGTTTAATTAATACATATCAAAAATAAAATTAAAATATGTATTCTTTATTTTGAGGTCATCTCACCGCGAGTAAGAGTAAGACAGACTCCGACAAAAATAGCTAATTCAATAAAGTTATATTATATTTTTGAATTAAAATCAAAGTCAAGTACATAAATAGTGTAAAGTCAACCCTAACTATCAAAAGAACAAATATGTAAGAAGTTCATAATAATAAGGTTAATGTAACAACAAATTCTAGGAGACTAAAATGTATAGATAGTGTCTTCATTTTGATTTTTATACATAAAACATGTAAAGATAGTAATTATATGAGTTTGTATCAAAGTAGTAAGATTATTCTACTTAGTTTAATCTATTCTTATTCTTCCAATGATTTATTTCGCCTACATTTATTGCTCTAGTTAATTAGTGGTTTTTAAATTTTGACTTTTAACACATTTTCATTCATATTAAAGAATTAAATCTACTTTCTATAAATTTTTATGGCCTCCAATCAAAAAACACATAAATATATGATAAAATAGTCGTATTTGTCATACTTCTCTTATTCAGTAAAGATCTTAAGTTTAATTCCTCCATATTCATTTCTTTCCTCGGCTACACTTTGGTTCTATAAATATTGTTTTTAAGTAGAAAATGATCAATTATGATATTTTTAAAAAAATTTTTTTTAGTGAATTCATTGAAATTTATGTGAAATCCTTGCATGCATGAATGGATGTTTAATTTATACCTCAATCATAATTTATTTTTTTTCAAAAAATTATACCCCATTATATAATTATATCTTATGTTTTATTGATGAGATAATTATTTTTTTTTTATTAAATTTTAGTTTCTTAATGTACTCCTACTCATGATCCTTTGACGAGCTCAATGGAGAAGTTCAATGATGTGACCTTTCAAGAAATTTGCTAATTATGTAACTTGTTGGAACTATTTTTATTGCCATTTTCTTTAAAAGATTTAACAATTTTGAGTTTTTTTTTTCCTTTTTTAGTACGACTCACTATCTTCTTGAATTGCTTTCTGATTTGATTGATTAAATGATTGCATTTTTTCTATTGCAGAAAGTTTTGGTATAGTGTAATTAACTCTTATTAATACTAGCAACTTTAGGTTAACACTCCTACTTAATAGGAGTATAATTGATTAGGTACTTAGAAAAGAAGAATATATAATCACTTATTGATTATTTATATATTAAATTACGTATAATTAAAAATTATAAAAGTTAATATCTTGAAAATATGCAATTAGATGATTTAAATAGAATTCTACTTGACTATATTTTTTTATATATTAGTTGCAACAAAATAAGCTTAAATGATGATCGAATAGTACCAATAACCGTAATGAAGCAAGTATTTCATAATATGAGTTATACACGTACTATTTTAGGCGAGAGTTGACTTACATGAGTTAAACCTCTTTGCGAACCTGACTAGGAATAGGAACAGTTGGAAACGTCATATCCATGTCTTAGATTACTGATGTCCTCTTAGTTTACCTTTTAGTGTCTTTAACCTCTTACTTTTATCTTTCCTTTTCTTATTAGTTCTTTGTTTTCTTTGTAGTGGTTCTTCTTTTATTTTTATAGGCCTTTAAGTTATCTTACACATGTAATCACGTCTATTTATCTTCCTCGAGCTGAGGGACTCCTTTGGCTGTGCTCTCCTTTATGAATATGAGTTGCCACCGTCTTTCCCTTCCCAGACTCTGGCCTTAGTTTTGCTATGAATTGGATATACTGAGTAGGATGATGATGATGATATGTTACACAATTCAATATTAATAAGTTTTAATTAAATGAATCAGATAACGACCAAAATAAAACCCGAGAAATTTTCCCCTATTGTAACACTTTAATTATTTTGCTACATTGTATTTCTTGATGTGAGATTTTTCTCAAATGTAGGAAAATAAGTAAGACAGTAGAGTATTTTAGACATAAGCGGAGCTAGGGCCGTAAATCTCAACTTGTGAATTTTCTCTTTTACGATATTAACTTAAGCAACTTTTGGCTCTTCAAATAACTAGTTTGATTTTTTTTTTTTTCGACTTTTATCTAAAATTTTGGCTTCGCCTTTATAGAGACATTAAATAACATTTAGTAGGTTGTTGTATGCAGGAGAGAAATGTTGATAAAGTTTTTGGATGAATTCTGCCGTGTCGAGAACCAAAGAGTGGCTCCAAATGATGCTCGTCAACCACTCGCTGCATATGATTTTCTTTATTTGCCCATGGATTTCAAGTAATAATATCCTATGTTCTCTTTTTTTCTTTGATTGTACACCTTTTCTTATAAGTTTGGATTTGAGTATATTAGGGAGAATTTGATGCAAATAAAAAGAAAAATTGAAGATGGGTTTTAATATTGTAATAACTTTATTTCATTTACAATAACATAAATAATAAAATTAAAAGAAAAGTTCAAACTTGTAGAAGTATTTGATTATAACAAGTCCTAGGTTAAAATTGTACAAATAATGATACTTAAAGGGGCGCATCTTGTATGACGTTGTCTCATCACCATAAGACGGATCTATTTAAACAGTCTAATTGATATCTTTTTTTATGAAAATTTAATTAATTAACTGAAAACCTTTTTTCTTCAGATTTTTAATTGAAAACCTTTTTTCTTCAGCTTTTTATTAAATTAAATATTGGGTTAGCCCATATTAAGCCGTCTTATGATGAGATTGTCTTAATAAAGTATTTGTCTACTTAAAGGCATTATATATATATATATATATATATATATATATATATATATATATATATATATATATATATATATATATATAATTAGAAAGAAATCAACTATCTCAAAGTAGAGTTTTTTTAATTTTTGGTTTTTTTATAAAAATTATCTATTAAGAATTAAATTTATTTCTATATTTACCATCATTCATTTATATCAATAAATTTTTTTTAGAGTTAGGTTTTGTCTCAGTTGAAATAAGTAATGTTTTCTCCATTTAAGATTTTGAGTTCGATATTTACCTAGTTATTTTCTTTTTTCCATTTAAGATTTTGAGTTCGATATTTACCTAATTATTTTCTTTTTTCAGCCTACGTTGTAATCCAAATATAATAAATTTAATACATGTTTTATTTGTTTGATGTGTAATAGGAGAGATGCTAACAAAGGTTATGCCTTTGTTAACTTTACCCGACCAATTGCTCTATGGAAGCTTCACTTGGCTTGTAGTAATCAACGTTGGGACCATTGCAAGTCTCCCAAGATTTGTTTAATAAATTATGCTTCAATCCAGGTATATTATTTGTACCTTGGGATTTGATCTATTTATTGTTGGTTTAATCCATTATAAGTAGAAATTCATATTTTGTTGCATTTTCTAATGAATTTGCATACTGCTATATTGTTTGTTATCTGGGGCAAGCCTGGCTTTGGAATTAGGGAGGCCAAATAGTCTATACATATAAATATATTATTTACTATATAAAAATTAATTAAATTATGAAAATATTAATATCATATAAATTAAAATGAATTTGAATCATAGCAAAAAGTATATTAAACAAGTGGAGTGGAAGCTTCTCTGTTATTGTCGTTTTTTGAAAAAACCTAACTATTATTTCCCCAGTAAGTCTAAAAAAGTACTATTAAAATTAAGATAATACAAATATAAATACACATACTAAAAAAAGAGGATAAATGTACCATGAAAACAAAGTTTAATGACATTATAATATAAATTTGTTAGTTTATTTGAAAAAGAAATTGTAAATTAGGATTTGATTTCTAAGACTTTATGTTTTTTTGACTCAAATTAAAATCAAGTTGTACATGTAAATATACCCTAAATGAGTTCGTTAGTATATTATTTTTCATATGAGTGACTAGGGTTCAAAACCCATAAACTGTGCTTTGCCCTAATTTGGATTTATCCAATTGTGATTATAATTTTTTTTAACTTATTTGACATCACTCTATTTTATTTTGAATCTGCTACTGACCCTGAGTGTCACATATCCCAGGATTGCACCTTTTTTTTATCTTAATTACAAGCCTTTGAAATTCTCTTAAAAACTAAAACTTAATTTAATTTGTGCAGGGGAAAGAAAAACTAGTAGAACACTTTGGTAGGAGTAGGTTTTTGTGCAAATACGAGGAGTATTTGCCTGCTTGCTTTAACCCTCCCAGAGATGGTTCCGGTGTTTCGGTGTCTATAACTTCAGTTGGCGAATTAATAAATCTCCACTCTACTCGATTTTGAAAAGGTATATTGAAATCATGTCTTAGAATTTGGGAAACTGATAATACATATAAGTAAGTATTACATTACACAATATTCCTCTTTATTTATTAGAGTTACATCTAAGTAAGTCTATTTCTATAAATGAAAAGGTATATTGACTGATAATACAATTTTTACACGCACTTTTTATAAGTAAGTCTAATTCTATAGATAAAATGTGTTTCATCTTAAGTAATTGTAATTTGTACTTGTATGATGGTATAGTGGATGTCTTTAGTTATACTCTTGCGCTTGAATCTGTGTTTGTTGTCTTAATGTATAAGGAGTTAGTTATGGATATATTAGTAGTTGTATTTTTTTTATCATGTAGCAAATATTATTGCGATATTATCTTTTTTTTTTATTCTGTTATTGGAAAAATTGGTGTGAATTAAATAAATTTTCGTTAATTTTCCTATAATATAAGTTTTTATTAACCATAAATAATACCTACTTAAGATTGTTTTTTTAAGATTAATACAAACTTTAGTTAACCTTTATTTTTTTTTGGCAACAAAAGTTGGTATAATTTATTGCTAATCAATAGTCGATATTAGTAAGTTTGTACTATTTACATTAATTTTTCTTTTATTATATTGTTTGATAACGCAGGAGAAAAAATGGAATCTAATGTCTTGTCACGGGTTCACTTATTTTCTTAGTGAAAACTACGCGGTACTAGTGTCAATGACTTATGATTACACCAGCTTAGCCTTGAAAATGCGACTAAGTATGAAAAGCTCTAACGGCCCGTTTGGTACATGGTATTAGAGGGCGGTAATGGTACTAAAATTAAGAAATGAAAAATTTGGTTGTTTGGATGCCTTCAATGGTAATGGATGGTAATAAAATAAGGTAATGAAATTACCAAAAAGGGCCATTTTCATTACCATCAAACAACCTGGTATTAGGCGGTAATGGTAATGAAGTATTACTGTGGTAATAAAATAAGGTAATGTTGTTTCGAGCTAAAGAAAAAAAAATAATGAAGAAAAAAAGGCAATGTATATAATTATCTAAAAAATGTTATTATTAAAAAAGAATCATTAGATAGAATAATTTAGATACAATAATGCTTTTAGATACAAATATACAATAATGAAACTAAGAGTCATTACCATTTTTTATTACTAACAACCAAATGCAATCAATGGAATATTATCTTCCATTACCATTCTTTAGTTACGCACACCAAACAAAAGAATCTTCATTACCAATTCTCATATCCATTCCTTCATTACTATTGCCATTACAACATTTCATTCCCATTACTTCATTACCATCAACCAAACGGGCCGTAAGGGTTTTGGCTTGAAGATGTTAAAGAGAATGCTAAAGAAGAGTATTTTTGTGGAAGTTCTTTCTATTGCTTAAATGCTTGTACACAACTTGAAAGAATTGCAAATGAGGGAGCTTGGGGTATTTATAGTGACAGCCAAAGCCCTAAAGAATTCTAAAGATTTCTACATGGTATTCTACATAGTTGTCTCTGGAGAATTCTAGGACGTCTCCTCCCTTAGGCCTTTCTACTTGTTTCTAGATAATTCTACAAGTATGTACAATGCTTTACATTATTCTAGTTGGTTCAAGTAAGTTCTAGAAGCAACTTGAGAGCTCCAAAGAGCTCTTCAGCTCTTGATGACGCGGTTTGATTGAAAAAAAAATTGGACCGTGTCAGAAAGAAAACCCTTTTCGCTAGGGTAAGTAGCCTGGTCAATAAAAACTCTACTCATTTTGAGGCTATAAACCGGCCGTATCGTTGAGAATGGTAAAAATTTAAATAAAATAAGTTTTTATTTTAAAATGAATTCTAAAAATATTTGAAAATTTTAACTTCTAAGGTAAGTGCTTTCGTGTCCGAACCTAAGGTCGGGGCTTGTTCGTTGTTAAACAACAGCGAATAAAGAAAAAATATTTACCATGACTTTGTTCGCTATTAATAACAACAAACAAAATGAAGACAATGTCATACTGTCTGGAAGGACAAAAAAATGATGCAATTGTTTGTTCGTTGTTGATAACAGCGACTTCCTCAATAAACAAGCGTTTTGACTTTTTTGACAAGTTTTTTTGTTCGCGGTAAGTAACAGCGAACAAATACCTAACCTCAACATTGTCATGGAGATAATTATTTGAAAATTAAAATTTTCTTGAAGCTTATGTTTGATATATTTTTTGAAATAAGCTAATTTTTTACAATTTTTCGAGAAAAGTGGGGACAAATCAAATATGAGGGATGGGAGAGTAAGTGTTTGTAGATTTAACATCATTCAATCCTTTAATCAATCTAACTAGTACATATTAACATGTTTAGAGATATAATTTGTTAAATATTATTAGTTAACAGTATTGATAAAGGCTTCATCTGCCCCTAATCATATCTGTCCCATTTGTTAAATAGTATTGTTTAGAAATATAAAAACGACATTGATATTTTCCTACGCTATCTGTCACAATCAGTTACAAGTATTTTAAAATAAAAGTATTATATATAAACATAGAAGGGATCATAAAAGAAAACAAAGATAGCATTTGGGTGAAAATAATCGAGTTAATAGAGAAGGAAGGTGGGGTGATGACCGATTTCGTTGTATCGCCTTAATAAAGGAAATCAATCTGATTCCAAAGATCAAGTAATAGCTACGGTACCTCGAGCCGAACAAAATAGCTATGGTATGTCCAATCCAACAAGGGAAAATAGTATTTCCTCGTCCTATTGAACCTGTAGCATTTGTTATTTTGGTCCGTCGTTCTAAATTTGCATCAAATTTATTTTTGAATAATGACCCATCACTCCCTTTTAATCTCATTAATACATTTTAACTCTCTTTTAATTTTATCCATACAATTCATTCTCTCCCTTCATTTATTATCATTATCCACCTTTTTCTTAATAAATATCATTTTTCTCTTTGATTTAAACTATATAAAACAGATGAGTAACTTTTAAGTTATTAGGTAGATCAAAATGTCAAGGCAATAAATAAATGAATAAATAATACTCCTTTTGTTCCTTAAAGAAGGTATCCATTTACTATTTTAAGGTGTTATATTTGTTGTTCCTATAAATAATATTTTTATATATATCACAAATTTTGGACAAAAATAACCCTATTTATCTTCATTTTAATATTTTAATAATGCTTACGCTCCTGCATATTTTCTACTACGTTCATTTTGACATTTTATATTCCTTATGGTCTCTACATGCTTTCCACTAACTTTATAAAAATATTTTTTAGTTAGTTGTGGTCTCCATATTTTTTCCTATTAAATTTCTTTTAATTTTCTTTAATGTTATGTTTCTACTTTTCTTCCATTAAATTTATTATTTAATAAAATAATATATCAATTATTTAAAAGTTTATATTTTTCTTAATTTCTTTGAACATTTGTTGTGAAAACTATTTCATTGATGAACGGAGTAATAATTTATGATAATATTAATTGTAATGACCACAACTTGTTATTAATGTCATGTTTCCATCGTCAGATTTTATGAATCAAAAGTTGTGATCAAAACCCTAGTCGAGTGTTTGATTTTACTTCAAAATGATCGATTGGGTATATGAGCCCTTTTAGCCTCTATCTTCTCTTTTCTTTCCTCAATTTCACCCGGTCATCAAGAGACATACGTCTAAATCATACTCCATAGTTTTATTTTTTATTTTTATTTTTTTTTTTCAGATCTCATATAAACTAGAATTAAATAATTTTAATTATAAGTTTCTAAAAATTTTGAAAAGGTAATTTTGAGAAAGTATAAATGAGAAAAATATATTAAGATCCCACATGAAAATGTTTTTTTATATTAATCGATAAGAAATCATAATCAAAGGTTGACACTAAATTTCGTAAATTCTATTCTAGAAAAACATATGAAAATGGAGGGAGTACTTTTATAATAATAGTGTTGAAGATGGTGACTTAAATCCAGTCATATTTTGGTATTTTAATGAATCAAGAACGGGTCGTGAGCTTCGTGCTGAATATGTGACTTGGCCGTTTTTCCATGCGGTTATGATGGCTATTTTGAAATGCCTATTTTTGGTTCCTATGATGCCATGTTATTTTTAATGGTTTCTTTTCTCCGTATGTTGTGCCATTGTTTTATGGGTAGTGAGCTATTAAATCTTGTTACTTTTGTTAGAGGTTCAACATTAGGTTTAATGGATGCTAGAACACAAGAGAGAAACGTGAGCCATCAAGTGAGAAATCCTTTATCTTTGTAATCTTTGTAGTTTATAGTGAAATTATTTGTTTTTTATGCCGGTGGATGTAGTAATCACATCGATAGTGAACCACGTTAAATCTTGGTATGATTTTCTTATTGTATCTTTATTGTTTTCTCTATAATTTTCAATCTTTGCTTTCGTCGTCGCACAACAAATAGGGTGCATAATAGAGCAGAATTAAAAGTGTTCAAAATAATCCCAATAATTCGAAATTTATGGGACCTTGTAACCAAATTCAATTTGACCCAACTTCAGAATGATTTACAATTATATAAAAAACAAAAATAAATATAAAACTCAATTTTAAACCAACCCAAAACAACTAACTTAAAATAAACGCAAATCCAAAACAAGAGACATAATAACAAATCATAGGGATCTTTTTACACTAGAAAAAGCGTTTTTAGTGTTTTTTTCTTACGGTTAGAAAATCGTCTTAAAAACTTTTGTCACAAATTAAAGTTTACTTGACTGGTATATTATTTTTTCTATGTTATTTAGCAACAAAAAGCTATTTTTAACAATGAATTTAATTGTTACTAAAAATTATTTTTTTTGTACTGATATGCGCTCTTATGATCAAATACATTAACCCGAATAAGAGTATTATAAAAATTTTTGAAAAAAAATTTTCTCTGAATTGAAGTAGCTTAACCTTGGGTTATTACTAATAGGAGTAATAATTATTCTCTGAATATATTAACTATGATTAGTACTTCGTCCGTTTCAAATTAGCCTCAATATTAGTAAAAATGACACTATTTATTCATCACTCTTAATTTGTGATCAGTTTTTAATCTATAGGTTAAAATATAGTCAAGTTAGATCTTGTTTGATTCTTCTCATTGCAAAGATTATTAATATCAAATTTTTGTAATTTTTATTATTCATAATTAGAGATATTAATAATTAAATTAGTGCATTAGACTGTGTGAAAAAACAATTATTCTAAGTAAATTAGAACTAGAAAGTATTTAGTAAACGTAAATTAACATGTTAACTTGTTCTAGGAGTGAAAAGATGAACAAGTTTCGGATGAATTCTGCTGCCAAGGAAACAAATTACTGGAAAGTAATGATGATGATCAACCACATGCATCTGATCTTTTTTACTCAATCAATCATTTAATTCTCGGTTTCATTGTAATTGTTAAATTTAACTTTTTATCAAATTTGTTATTTTGATTATTTATATATTTAATCATACGTATTTAAAAATTATAAAAAGTTAATTAATATTATGAAAATATGCGATAAGACGATTCAAACAAGATTCCAATTTATTGTATTTTTTCTTACACATTAGTTGTAATATATAAGATACGATTAAACAATGAATATTGTTAATAACCATAATTTAGCGAGTAACTCAGAACAAAGGAACATACCATATCATTACACTCATAAAAAACTTGCAATAACGACCGCTTGGTTAGTGGTATTAAATGGTGGTAATGAGAATGATAACGACCCGTTCCACTATAGTGTAAAATTTTACCAAAAGTTTCATGTCATTCCCATGGTAATAAGCTTTGATCATAAAAAAGTTTTTTGTTTACAAATTTTCATTACCACCTAATACCACCTTTCTCAATGGTAATCAATACATTGGAATGAAATTTACGAAGAAAATGAGATGATTGAAGTTTAACAAGCATGGCGGCTATCAAGGTAGCAAGAGATTTTTCAATCAAAATTACATTAGTTTTCATTCTCATTATCATCGTTTAATACCACCTACCAAACGGGTAGTAAATATTACTTCTAGAATTATATTATTAAAGTTGAATTGTCAAAGAAAGTATTTTTTATTTTGAAAGATTGCTGATATGTCCTAAAAATTAGTATACAATTGAGTTTTAGAAATTTTGTAGGAAAACGATATTTAGATAAAAATTTACAAGTTGTTTGGTTGACATAATAGTCAATTATATCCGGCCATATCAAATGTCCTATATTTAATTTTAATTCAGAATGAAATTTGTTTTGTGAAAAAATAGTTAATCTTATTACAGTTGCAATTCATACTCATACAGTCACATATATATTAGGGTTACTATTGTGGGGAATAATTAAGGTATGAATTATGATAAATTAATCCAATATGAGGTAGTAGAAGACATCATTTTGTGTGCTCTTGGAAAATTGTACAATTTGAATTAATTAATTAAAAAAATAAATTGGGTGACGAGATGGGCTACGACGCCTCACCGTCGCCCCATACAATTTTTTAAAAAGAGATGTTGGAAAAGGGGTAGCGACGAACTAGCTACGAGAATTTCCGTCGCTATTTTTCAGAAATCCTTTGGCGATGAGTCTGTCGTCGTTTATTCATCACCAATGGCGATAAATAGGTAATCGTCGTCATTTTAACATTTATTTGTAGTATACTATCTCTTTACTCTACTATATTTATTAACTCAAAATACACCTAATAGTGTTAATTATAACTTATAAAATTATCTTTATTATTCATTTTAAATAAATGATACAAATAAGTATTATTTATATTTTTTTAACAGACAATGCATATAATATTTATTTGTATCATTTGCTATAATATAAAAACAATAAAATAAATTTTATTAATTTGTATCTTTTATTTTTCAAACGATATAAAAACAACACTATATGCTTGTTGTCTTTCAATGCTATAATATACGATAATATGCACTCATATAATACTTCTAATATGTTTTGCAACTTATATATATCCTAAAAATCATAGTTGTAGGTCGTTTTCTAATTAAATTTCTTAATACATTTGTAAGAGAATCTATTATTGTTCACATGGAAGTTGTCTTATGTCTTAAAAAGAGAAAAGGGTAATATCACTTTATAAATTTAAATGAGTAATTACAGTTACTACCAATTGATTTTAGTATTCCTACTTGAAGCATCCTATCCCTACTTAACATGCCCTAAATTTAAATTTCACAAACTCTAAACTCCAACTTGACATCTATAAACCAAAATTTGACATACTCTAAACTCCTACTAGACTATTTTTATATAGAAACAATACATATGCAACTTGGCTATTTCTTTTTCTTTTTAATCAAAATTAGGTGGAATTTAACGTTAATTGAAATGAAATTATTATCTTTGTATTTTTTTAAATCAAATTGAAATTAATCAATTGACTATTTGTGATTTCGTTGCGTTTTCATTAATCAAAATTAATTAATTGAATTAAAATTCATATATTGCGTTTATATGACTCCCCCTATTTTTTCATGTTTTTTTTGTTAATAATATTTAATTTTGAAGAGAGAAATTTGATTAAGATTTTTAAGACATAGACGACAAAATATATTCACGTGAGGTCTCGTTAGAATTGTTTTAATGTATATTTTTTATTATATATTTTTCATAATTTTTATAATGCGTACTTAAATATTATTAAGGCTCAAAATTTACATAAAAATTTGACAAAAAAGTAAACGAAAACAACAATAAAAAAGTATAGTTTAGAAATTTTTGAAGAGGGATGGATAAAATTTGGAAGTTTGGATGAAAAAAGGTTACAAAGAGTGAAGAAGGGGACGACCAATAAAAAGTGAGTTTTTTCAAACTCTCATTGTTCAGATTCGTCTCTACAACGTTCCTTTCTCGCTCCCCGCAAGTTCGCAAAGCGAAACACATAAAATACACCACGATTTGTGAAAGAGGAGAGAGAAAGCTTCAACTTTGTTAATGGAAACAATCCGAAAACAAGCTACTAGGCTTCGCGAGCAAGTTGCTAAGCAACAGCAGGTTTCTTTTCTCACCTTTTTAATTACTCCAACCCTAATTATACTCATCATCATCTTTTCCTTATTGTCTTCAATCGAATTTGATCTGATTAGTTCATTTTCATCAATCTTTGAGCTCATTTTCGTCGATACTTGAGCTCAATGTCAAAACCTGAGCACAATTTTGATTTTATTTGTCGTTAAATTTGCAAATCGTGTTTGTCTTTGCTTTTTTTAGTTAATTTCGTTAAATTTGTGGTTAATTGGGTGATTGATTAATTTGCTAGGTATTTCGTTTTTTCGTAACGCATCTAATTTCAACGATAAATGATTTCCTGGTGTTGCAATGCGATCAAAGATTTGGATTAGTTCGTGACAGTGGATTGAAATAAACTATTGAAGTCTGGATTTAAATTGATTGATGTTAGTCTATTGAAATCGGTGAATTTGGTGATTGTGTTTTGGGAGAAATGGAGAAACCTTTTGTATGAGGATCTTGATCTGTTGAATTACGCGGCTTGAGTCCTTGATTCTTGAGGATTTCAGAATTTGCTCGCTGTGTTGCATAACACAGATTTTTAGAAGTTTAATGGTGAATTAGTGATCAAATTTCCAAGTGGTGGCTGTAGTGTAATTACATTGGGAGGATCAAAGATATGATTGCTCTAAGCTGAAAACAATATCCAACTGATTTTTAATGAATTACTTTTCCCCTTCTTGTAGTCCATATAACATGCTCCATATTCCCAAGTTGAACTTGTTTTGGTTGAAGAGAAACTTTCAACACAATTCCAATCCTCTGGATCTGTCAATTGTTTAGAATGATGGCCTGAGTGATATGATGTCTGTTGTTATGCGTGTTTGGAATATGGATAGCAATATAGAAAGGAGAGGAAGGGAGGGGAAGATGGAACTTCATCTTATCACCAGTTTAGTGATATTCGAATGAGCTGAAGTTAAAATATATGGAAAACAGGCCATTGCAATTAAGTTTGTTTGTATTATAAGTGAATTGGCTTAGTTTGATTAGCATACATAAGGAATTTCATAATGTCAGGTATTTATGGAAATATAGATAGGAGTAGAAAAGAAAAGATGGTGCAACTTACATCAAGTTCTAGACTATTTTAGTTGAGTTGAATCGCCATGATGCTTAAGCTGCAGCATTTGTTAATCAACAGTTCAAATTTACAAGTTTTCATTCAATTATTCAGGGAACAAATTTCAGCCAACTTGTTCATGTATTGTCCATGAGTATTTCGATTTTTTTGAATCCTTGTCTACATTAAATATCATCATCATTCCCCGTGACGGGAGATTGATACTTTCAAGCTGTTTAGCTTTGACTTTTGTACTCCAGTTTGCTCCTTGTTGCGAATGTTCTTAGTATGAATTTTATCAGAAATATTTTGATTGCGTAACCTTCAAATGACATTAATTTAAAGGATCAATTACCAAACTACAACCTTAAAGTTTAGTCATTTTAGAATAAACAACCTTGAATTTTTATTTTTTTTACAAATAACAGTCTTCAAATTACCAAACACGACATCGATACAACTACTTCACTGGATGACCTGCTAAATTACCTTTGACTTTTAATTAAATTTATTAATCTAACCTAATTTACCCAATTACTCCAATTAAACCCTTCTTTCCCAACTTCTCTCTAACCCAACCCAATCACCACCATTCCCCCACCCCAACACCACCATTTTCCGACCCTAACACCACCATTCAAACTCCTCAACTCCTTCAAATACATCTAGAAATGAACCCAAAAGTTTATTGTTCCCAACCGCCATAGTTCTCAAACTATTTTCCTTCAAATCCGAAGGCAAAGGCTAACCAAGGCTGACCAGAGAATTAAAACTAAGGTCTAGGTCAACCAGACCACTAAGTAGTTTATAAATATCATTCACTCCACATTCAAATGGAATATTATCAAATTCAAGGGAAAGAAAATCAGAAGAGAAGGAGTGGATTTCAAAGAGTAGGAGAAGAAGCTCTCATGGATTTGACCTAGGAACCACCATTGATGTCAAGGTCTTTGAGAAGTTGTCTCTCACACATTGGAATGGAGATGTTTCATCTTAGCATGTCCGGTCTTAATTTTGAGCTCAAAAAATTGGATTACCCTTATTCGAACAAAATTGGGAATGGCGTAATTTGTGGCTACATCTTTTTTCTTTTCAGTGCCTGCCTTTTGTTTTTTTGTCCTCGATTTTGGGTTGTTGTTACAGTACCTAATTCTAATCATTCCTTTAATGGATGGATACAATTCTATGCTACTTAATTCTCTCTTCATGCTTGTACAAATTATAGTAGTTTTAGCAACCATAAGATATGAGACCCATCTGCACACCATTGTTTGAACTTCAAAGGTTGTTTCACCTCCATCTTTAATGTTTGGTTCCAAAACACACCATAGTTTTAGCAACCATAAGATATGAGAACCATCTACACAGTTGGTTTTATTCCAGGAAGTCAGGTTGTTCCAAAACATTTTTGGGTTTGACCTTCGAAGGTTGTTTCACTATAATTTTGGGTGCATTTGGGAGTGATAATAACTGCTTATTTTATTACTCACAAAATTCCTCCTTGATTACCTAAAAAATACCCATTAAAGAAGGGGTTTTAATGGTGGCAATGATGGTGGTGGTGGTGGTATTGGGGTGGGAGAATGGTGGTGATTGGGGAGGCTTAGAGAGAGGTTGGGGAAGAAAGGTTTAATTGGGGGTAATTGGGTAAATTAGGTTAGATTAATGAATTTAATTAAAAGTCAAAGGTCATTTACCTTGGTCATCGGTCATTTAGCAGATCATCCGGTGAAGTGGCTCTATCGATGTCGTGTTTGGTAATTTGAAGGCTGTTGTTTATAGAAAAAAAAAAAAAAAACTTTGAGGCTGTTTATTCTAAAATGACAAAACTTTAAGGCTGTAGTTGGTAATGAATCCTAATCTAAATAAAGATCTTTGTATAATCTTTTCCTATGGTGTTGAAGTGCTATTTAACATAGTCAAGTGGCGAACTATAGTAAAACATGAAGTCAAGTAAACTTAGATAACTATGCTACAATAGGCAACTTGGCTACTATAGCTTATTTAACTAGTGAAGTTTCTTTAGATGTCTGTATCCAAGACTTTGGTACACCAAAAGTGGGAAAAAGGAAAGTTACAATTCTGACTATGACTAATCAGCAATTCATGCAATGTTTCGGCACTGTGCTGGACTGCTGGTCATGTTTTTTGTGAGCTGATAAACTTTAATTTACTCAGAAGTATTCAGTTCTCTTTAGTAACCCCTCTACGCCAATTGAATTTTGAAGGAGAAACATTGTTCGTACTTTCTTTTAGTTCTATATGATTACTTGACTTTGCTTGTATTCCTAAAGTTGAAAGGATTCCTCTTTTACGACAGACTTGTGCATCTTAATGATGTGTATTTGTCTCGCAGGCTGTTCTCAAGCAATTTGGCGCAGGAGGTTATAGCTCAGATAACGTGATCACAGATGAGGCAGAGTTTCAGCAACATCAAAAGCTTGAGAAGCTTTACATATCAACAAGGGCTGCTAAGGTTGCTCGAACTTTTCATAATAGTCTTTAGTTTGTCAAATTTCCCTACTTATTCATGTTTTTCTTGTTTCAGCATTTTCAAAGAGATATTGTACGTGGAGTTGAAGGCTATATTGTTACTGGATCGAAACAAGTTGAAATCGGTAGTGTTTCCATCTTTAGCCAGAACAAATTTGATCTCACCCTTCACTTTGATAATATTAGTTTTCTTATGTTCACAAAAATTTTCTTGGCACTTGTGTACTAGGAACAAAATTGTCTGAAGACAGCCGAAAGTATGGTGGTGAAAATACTTGTACCAGTGGTAGCACATTGTCCAAAGCAGCAGTCAGTTTTTCCCGAGCTCGTGCACAGATGGAAAAGGAGCGTGGAAATTTATTGAAAGCTTTGGGTACACAGGTCTCTGTTCTAATATAACATGTTTCTTCTTCTCTATCAATTTTAGTATTTTTGACTTCTGTGTTTTTCTCAATGGGGAAAAGATGCAACAATGATTTTTTTGGCAATTAAAAAATGCAATGATGATTTACTAATATTGTGAAATGATATTTTTACTTACTAGTATAGTGTTGGAAATAAATGAAAAAGGCTGTAATGATAATAGTGGTATAATTCTATTTCTTTGTTACAGTTAGAACTACTCTTGAGCTGAGAAGTATTACATACGGTTTGTCTAGAGTTGAACAATTTTTCAAAATACTAACATGATAGCTCGAACTGTTTGAAGAGTGTTACCACCTTCACACTATGTTTACAGGCTAGATATTTGGTAGCCTATCTGCTTCCTTCTCATTTTATGAAATCTCTGTTTATGCTTACTTCCTCATAACGGACTTGGTGTTAGTTAACAAGTTTATCTGCTCTTCATATCACATATATCGTGTACGAGTTTTATTGAAGTTTTTCTGATTTCCAGGTAGCAGAACCTTTAAGAGCAATGGTTATGGGAGCTCCCTTGGAAGATGCTCGACATCTTGCTCAACGCTATGACAGAATGCGACAAGAAGCTGAAGCTCAGGTATCACAATAATTACATATCATCTTGAGATTCGTAGCATAGGAGTAATATTGTCTTCCATTAATTTTTCGATTTACCTTGAAGAACATGTGTAATCATTTTGATCTAATTTGAACCTAGACAGGCAATTGAAGTTTCCAAACGTCAGGCAAAAGTTAGAGAAGCATCAGGAAATCCTGATGTTGTTATGAAACTAGATGCTGCTGAGTCAAAGCTTCATGATTTGAAATCTAACATGGGGATATTAGGAAAGGAAGCTGCAGCTGCAATGGCTGCTGTTGAAGCTCAACAACAGAGATTGACTCTTCAGCGACTTATTGCCATGGTAATATGAATTTTTTATTTCGACTGAACTTAAATTATCAAGTGCATGTGTCGTAAGGCTGAACTGTTATTATTACCCCTCTTCCGTGTGCAATTTTTCAAGGTGGAAGCAGAACGTGCTTATCACCAAAGAGCAGTCCAGATACTTGAACAGCTTGAAGGCGAGGTATCCTCATTTCACCTTAACTGTTTAATGACATTTGTGCTGCCAAGCCTGCGATGTTGTCATTGCTTTCATATATTTCTTCAAAAAGCTGAAAATATAGTTTTTGGTGATACATAGATGATTTCAGAGCGACAACGTATTGAAGCTGCTCCAAGCCCTACTATTGAGAATAATGTACCACCACCCCCAGCTTACGAAGAAAGTGGTGTTTTTGCATCTCAAACTCAAAATGGTTCAACTGACAGCATGGGTTATTTTCTTGGAGAGGTTAGTGATAATGTCTTTTTTGCTTGATATGTCTTAAGATGACGTGTCTGAAGCATGCATGAATCAACCTTTTCCTTGTCTTTTTGATTTTTTTGTGCTGTGTTATTGTTGGGTGATTGGTTGTGGAGAAAGGAATTAAGTATTTAGTAAATATGTTAGCAACTTAGCATCATCATATGCAATAAATACATCAAAGCAAGTTGAGACCATAGTGAAGAAATCATAGCTAGCATGGTTGGCGGGTGATTGGGTATGGAGAAATGAGTAGGCAGCGAAGGTTTAGGCTCTAGCTACTTGGCAATTGGCATCATCATATTTGATAGTAATATCAAAGAAAGTAAAGATGACAGCGAAGAAAATATAGCACTGAACTATGGGCATCAAATGGAGTCATCATCATTTAAGTAAAAAATCTTCTTTATAAACTCCTCTTCTTTCTAAATCGCTCCCAAAACTATCACCCAATTTACTTCAACAAAATAAAGTAAAAATCTTCTTGTCTATAAAACTCCCGTCCTTTCTAAATCATTCCCACAAAAAATTTCCCTGCCAATTTCAACATAATTAATGAAATCATCATCATTGAAGGTGGAGGAGCTTACCTCAAGTGCAAGCAGGAAAATTATTACATTTCTTCATCAAGTAAAATCAACTACAAAATTTGTCATTCCTTCATCATCTGAAGTCTTATTTTACACATCATTTTTTTTGCTTTCTTAACATTAGAATACAAAAGGCTTCAAAGTTTGTAGAGGAGGAAGGGGTTTGAAATGCTCAATGTGGAAGAAGCGGATAGTTCCAATAAGAAGCAAACTTTTGGAAGTTCAGAAACTGTTAGAGATAAAGGTTAGAGAAGTGAAGATGTGAGAGAAGACCCTGAAACTGATGTCCATCTATATGATCAGTAGCGAACCCTCTTCCATTCGAAAACTGGAGAGAATCTTTTTTTATGGAACAAAAAGAAAAGTTATTAGTATTATCAGAAAACAAAATATATTGCGCTTTTTTGGCTTTGGACCTTAGGCCATCGCCCCACTATCCTAGACTTGGGGCAGGGCCCTGAGCGGAAAATGTGAATCTTGGTGATTCACAAAGAAAATACAACATTATGAGGTGGTTTGTAAAGAAAACATGAAAAAGTGGTTTTTCGCAAATTATCTTTACATTAATTGTTAAAATATCTATGTGATCAAGAACACAGAATGCTATATCTTTCTTTGCGATTTAATAGTATTGTTGTAATGTGTTTCATGTTGCAGGTTATGTGCCCATATCAAGCAGAATCTGACATTGAATTAAATCTGGCAATCGGGGAATATGTTGTTGTCCGAAAGGTTAGTTTACATTCTTTCCTCTTATTATTAATCCATTGACGCTCCAATGGTTCTAAATTTGTCACAAGCACCTCAAATTTATATGTAAATTTGAATCAATTCTTTGATTTTTGTGCATTATCGATAATTCATATCTCTGATTGCTTGTTTAGAAGTACTATATATATATATATATATACATACAGCAGATGCATAGGCTTAGTGGACAGATCACCTATGTCCTATGTCCTATTGGAAGCTTTTCCTTTTCACCTTAAAAAATAAGTGTAACAGATTATTCATGATTTTCAGTTGATAAACCCCAAGCCCTTGGCCTTCACATTATCCAATTGAATTGTAGTGATGTAGATTTAACCAAGGACCATTTTTCTGCGCATTGCTTGTTATATTTTCTATACTCAAATCTATATGATTTGAAAACAGGTATCCAACAATGGTTGGGCTGAAGGTGAATGCAAGGGAAAAGCTGGTTGGTTCCCATACGGATATATTGAACGACGTGAACGTGTTCTCGCTAGCAAGATTGCAGAAGTTTTCTAGAGCTACATCTGCGTCGACTGAATTCAGGAAAGCATTTGTTTGCGTTTCAACTTTTTCAACAAACCCAAGTTCATTCTTCTAATGAAAATATAAGTCGAACGGTTGCCATAGGTGTGTTCTGTAGTATATGATGTAGCTATCGTCTCTTCATTTTTGTTCTTTCCTCCATTTCTTCTTTTTTCCATTTTTGTTAAGCTTATTATATAAATATATATATCTTTTTTGCTTTACATTGCAAGGGGGGTTGGAATGGTGTGATGTAAAATGTAAGTCAGTAAGCGTGACTTATACTTAATTAGATATTGGTTTCTTGTGTTGCTTGACCAATTGCCTACTGATGAGACAAAACACTTCCATATGTTGTTTTTGATAATTCTGTTGGTTTAATTACAATTATTGATCTGTCTGCTATCTTAGCTAGTTAGCTTGACATTTTAGCTGTGTAGATGTTGGCAAAGTAATGTTAATTAAGATGAGGAGGAAAGGATGTTTTATAGTTGTCTTTCAAGTTGGTCGTTTGGTTTTGACTTTGGTTTGTTAGTTGGTGAGAAAAAAAAAAAGTATTTTGGCAGTTGATTGTTCAGCCAGATTAAAAGTGGTGTTTGAAGCCATAATGAAAAAGCAATTTTGGTTTGGTTGTTTTGTTAGGTATTGGCTTGTTGGTTTATTTTTTCTCTAACAAATAAAAGTAGCTAATAAAATTGTCAATTTACTAAATATTTTCCTAAAACAGTTAATTTATTCGGGTACTTTAAAAACCAGCAAAATGACTACGATTTCAGTTGATCAACTGCCATTTGTCATACACCTTCAAATTCTTCACAAGCGCAAACAAAATCATATCTCTTGTTAATGTCACATATTATAACAATTAATCGTCAAAAGGCATTTAAAAAGTAATCTTATAGTAACTATCTATACCAGAAAGATTTAATAAAATGAGCTTTTTAAACAAAAAAATCCCCAAAAAAAGGTTTGGATGATTTTGAATCCCAAAATAAGTATTTTTATGTCATAGTCTAAGGTCAGGGTTTGTTCACTGTTACTGACAGAGAATAAAAGAAAAAAATAATTTATTCTATAAGCAAACTAAAGGAAGACAATTTCATAACGTTGACGGGACAAAAAACACTAAATTATGACAAAAAACACTAAGTGATTTTTTTCTTTTAATCGCTATTATTAGCAGAAAACAAACCCTGACTTTAGGCTCCGACACGAAGACGCTTATTTTTATTTTGAAAATTAAAATTTTCAGAAGTTTGTTTTGGAGGGTTTTTGTTTAAAAGCTTATTTTTATAATTTATTTCATCTATACCATACACTAGTAAAGTAGTAACCATGCATATAATTTTTATTTTTTTAACAAAACGATCTACAATTCAAAGGACGTTTCAACTTAGCTTCATTTGTCCTTCCATTAGAAGCTAAGTCAAGAAATTTCTCAACCTATCTATGTACTCTGCCTTATATTTGTCCTTCACTCCATTATGATTCATCTAACTATGGTCTACATCCATTCTTAGTAACAATGAAAGTCCATTTCAAATATTAAAACATTTACATGTAACTTAGCGATCGAGTTATACATATAACTGTTATGTTCGAATTTAATATTGATTATAAAATTTTTATTCACAATGGCTCTTCAGAGAAGGCAATTTCTATTTCTTTTTTTTTTGCGATGATAATTAATAAGATTTAAAGACACTCACTACCGTTGGCTTGTTCCTACCTACGCCTAATTTTATTCATGAATTTTTATGTCGCCTTTTCTAGCTAGTGTGACTAACAGAAAAGGTTTAAAAATTCTAATATGTAATAAGGATGTCAAAAGATCTCATCGCACTAAAAAAATTATATACAATGAGATGTTTTAAACCCTCTAAAGATGATTTGATATTTTAATTTAATATAAAAAAATCAATAAGTTTTTGTTTTGTTTTATTATTTATAATAAAATAAAATACATCCATCATTCTTTCCATAATCACATTTAGTTTTCTATTATCAAAATGTTTTAATATTTTTATATTAAATATTGATTATTAAATGTTAGGGTGAAATTTTAAACTTAATAACGATAATATATAATTATATTCTTATTCAAATATTATATATATATATATATATATATATATATATATATATATATATATATAATTTGTGCATTGTACATGTTTCTATACTAATTTATCTTTAATACAATACTATTTTCTTTATAAATCTAATAATCACCCCAATAAAGAACATAGTGTTCTGGTGTGAATTTTTATTTTAACCGCAAGCGCACGGTGTACATTTAGCTAATGAGTCAATCTTAGGGAAGCTAGTCAATTAATTTGTCCAACTCCTTAATATTGCACAACGCAAAACAAAAATATGATAGAAATGTGATTAAAAATTATCATGTGAGTCTCAAATCTTTTGGTACAATAATTAACTATCAGATTTAGATCCTATTAATTCAGTTCTCACACTCTCTTTTTATTGATTGAATTAATAAGAATTTAACTAAAATCTACCCTAAAACAAATTAAAGTTATACCTATATTGATCAGATTAACTAAGTATATTTAATTTAGGGTTAATTTACCCAATTCAATCACTTAATCCTAATTTTATAGACACTAAATTATTTTAATTAGTTTATACTTTGAATATAGAATCAAAGTATAATTCTAGAACAAGAAATTACACACTAATCGTGAAAACTAACATAAATACAATATAAATAAAACCCTAAACTTAATAAACTAAACATGATTGAAACGAATTAGAAAGCAATTAAATGGAATAATAATTAAAAAGACAAGAATAAGAACACTTAAAGAAAATAATGGTAATTAGACTTTATTGAAATGAGGAACTACAATTTATGTCTTGAAAATTTGAAGGAACTAAAGAAAACCAAAAAATTGAGTGTTACTTAAAACTAAAGAAATCTTAAAGGACTAACGGGGTGTTTGGTAAAGGTTTTTTCTATATAGGTAAGGGATTCAATTAACTTATAAGCTTACTTTTTGTTTGGTATCAAATTTAGTTAAGCGAATCCGTTACTTAAGGGTTACAAATAACCTCATTTTGTTTCCTCTCATTTAACAATGGTAACAAATTCCCTTTCTTCCCTCTTTCTATCTTGCTAAATTCAGAAACTTCGGTACACTTCTATCATAACTTTGTGTTTATCACCTGCACTTATGAAAATCAAATTTCAGCCCATGTGAATAATTTAAAATAATATATTTTATATTTTTTAAATCTAGTTTTCAGTAGTAGTAGACCCAATAATGTAGTGGAAAATTAAAATTTATTTTTGTTTTATATTTTTTAGGTTTGACTTTGTTTGTTGTAAATTGTTGTTCATCACTTTGATTACTATAGAGGCAAATAGCAAAATAATGGGAAACAATGTGTTTTCCTTACCTAATTATACCAAACAACTAATTACAATAATCCTTATCATTACCGTTACCCTTCTTTAAGACTAACTTTTTCATTTCCTTTCCACTGTTTATACCAAACACCCCTAAATGTCTAATAAAAATATTACGTCACCCTCAAAAACTAAAAATAACTTCCCATTTAAACTAATAGTATACTAGGAACGCTTTCCCCCAAGTAACTGATAAATTTATATAAAACACTTAATTAAGCTTATAAGATAAAAATATGCAAATTTATAATAAAATCCACATAATTAGTCCTAAAAATCATGAGAAAATGAGTAAAATCAATACTAATAAGTGCCAATAAATGCACTCATCATCTACCTACAATAACTGAACTTAAATCTCTTTTAATCCATTTTACTTACAAAAATATGTGACATTTAATGAAAAATCCACTCACTCACTATTTTTAATCATTGTGCTATTGCTTAAGAAGCAATGAGATAAAAGAGTAAGAGTCAACATTTACCTAAAGAGGACTTTTTAGTCAAATAATTTTATACGAATAAAAAAATAGTTGATAAAACCATAAAAAGAATCATAGATAATTAGTCCGATGATTAAGAAATTAATCTTTCACTCTTGTATCATGATTCTCATGATCTCATCGTCTCCCATAAAGATTAATTTCACATTCCCCAAACTTACCGTCAAAATTTTCTATTCTACTCCAATAAAAAAAAAAAAGTTACCCTCATAAATCATATAATACCAACTAACCTAAGCAAAGTTACCCTCATTCACTTAAGTGACTTAACTTCTCAAGCTGTGACATGCTTCATCTAAACTCCACACATTTAAATTTTCTGTATTTTAGTCACATTGTTCACCTGTCTGTAATCTCATTATATTCCCTCCAATTCATTTGGACCATTCAAAGTTTCTGGTATTATTTCTTCCTCCATTACCACTTCCTGCAAATTAACCACCCACAATGCAATTCAAAGCCATTACTTCTCCTTCTTACCTTCAAATCAAACCTCCTATTGTTAAACACATTTCTTTAACTTTCAATTTCAAACCCTTTTGCTACTCTCAATTTTGGAACCCTAAAATCTTCCATAAACCCCATAGAAATTTCCTTAAATTTGGTTGTATAAGTCCAAGTCAAGAACTTTTGGGTGATTTTGTTAATACCCATGAATCAGAATCTGAAATTAGTGAAATTGGGATTCATTCAGACAATTTGGAGGTTCGAAGTGTGGGACCCACAAATGAGGGTGATAACTTAGCTGACCAAAATGTGTGGGATCAAATGATTGAAATTGTCAGGTTTTCCGGGCCAGCTGCCGGGCTGTGGATTTGTGGACCTTTAATGAGTCTTATTGATACTGCTGTTATTGGTCAGAGTAGCTCAATTGAGCTTGCTGCTTTAGGTAAAAAAAAAAGGGGTTGAATTTTGGTTAATTGTCTTTTTTTGTGAATTATAATTAAATATTATGTAGATTTTAATGAAAATGTTGAATGGGCAGGTCCAGGAACTGTGCTTTGTGATTATATTGGATTTGTATTTATGTTTCTTTCAATTGCTACCTCCAATATGGTTGCTACTTCACTAGCCAAACAGGTCATTTGCTTTAACATTCATTTTTTGTGTATATTAGACTATAGAAGTATTTGAATTCCATTCTGTTCTATTCCATTACCTCAATGCCATTAATGACCTGTCTGTTTAGTGGTACTAATCGGTGGTAATGAAAATGATTTGTAGTGTAAATTTTCATGATATGTATCGTGTCAGTACCAACTAATACCATATGTTCATGTGGTAATGCATTTGAATGAATATTGGGAAGAAAATGAGTTTGTTGAAGGAGAATAAGTATGGCCATTAAATTTATCCAGAGATATTTTTACCAAAATTACACTAACATTTTATTACCATTCCCACCATTTAATGCATGTTACCAAACGGGCCATGTTGTTGAGGAAATGCCCAAGCTTAGTGGGCTAGTTACTCTACTACCGTATGGTTTTGGGAAGGAACTTCATTACGTTTGTATATAGCCAACTCTCCTCTTATGTGGGCTTGTACACAAAAGCTTACTGATGGTCTTGGGCTTGTTCGCATGAGCCCATGACGATTTTGCAAATGGCTCCCACCTATGGACGCTTGGGGTTGAAAGTACATGACCTTACCCTTGAGAGGTTGTTTCCATTTGACCCTTGGCTAACTTGTAAAATATGTTGCATGTAAAAGTAAAACATGTTAATTGCGTCCTGTATACTATGCTTTAAAGATGACAATATGACCTATCATTGTCACATGATTCACTGATCTCCTCGTAAAATGCGAATAAAAAACGAATTTATAGTCAGTTTTGGGCTATTTTAGGGTTATTTTGAGCGAATTTCGAATTTAAAAAGCAAATTAACTTGCAAATTATATTACACTGTGACCTACGCAGGACGTAGTCAATTGAATCCGATGAAAACCAAAACTGTCTATACATAATTGGATACTGTAAATGTCTAAGATCTTTAAGCAGTTACTGTATAATGACTCTCAATTGCGGGTTAGTGTTGCACACAAGGTCTCAATTTTCATGCCAATAATTGATGCAGGATGAGAATCAAGTGCAACATCAGATCTCCATGCTACTATTCATGGGTCTGGCTTGCGGAGTGTCACTGCTTTTGTTGACGAAATTCCTCGGTGAATGGGCTTTAACTGGTAATTAAAACTGGTACAGAAACTTGGCTGCTACCATTGTTAACTTCTCAAGAAAACACTGTTTTTTGGATTTTGATTTTGACTTTTCTTGGTATGCAACCATTTAGCTTTGTGTTTTCATCTTTTCTTTCAGTTTTTGTGGGAGTGAACAATGTTCATCTTGTGCCTGCTGCAAATACATATGTACAGGTTTGTATGCTTCTGATATAAGTTTTATCGATTATGCTTGTAAGCCTTAGTCGGTATAGGAATGACGGGATTATGTGCATATGCGGTGTGCAACGTTCATTATGTTAGACAACTGTTCCTTAGCCTCAACCATCAGCTTAAGCTTTTGGTTGAGTTGGTTACTTAACATAGTATTAGAAGCCAGCGTGACAAGAGGTCACAGGTTCGAATCCAACTACCCATTATTTAAAGTGGAATATTCAGCGCTAGGTATGAGGAGGGTATGTGTTGCATCCACGTTTCTGTTGTCATTTAAAGCGTATAATGACCATCGGAAATGATAATTCATTAAAATCAAATAAACAAATTAATTTATTAATTAAGTTAAATATCCCAATATTGCAAAATGGTTTTTTTGTGCAAAAGTATTTTTGTGGATCACGAGATTTCAAGATAAAGTTTCTGTTTTGGAAATTTGCTCAGGTCGCAGCTCGCTACTTTTGTCGCGGCCCGCAACTTTTGCGCTGGTTTTTGCAATGTTCGTTTTATTCAGTTTTGTTAGTTATGAAATAATTACCTATAGTTAATATGGTTATATTAACTGAATTATTGGGATGAATTAATTTTAAAATCGACATTGATTCGTGAATCGAAGTTGTGGTTCATGAAGTGACATATTACTTCATGAATGGTTGTGTGCTTTTCTATAAATATAGAAGACATGTGTAAGTTGTTTATTATATGAGATTTACATGGAATATACATGCAATTTCTGAATTCTTTTCTTCTTTAACACTTTACATAGAGAACTTGCAATCCTCGATTGTAAATTTCCGTTTCTACTTCCACTTAAGTTTTCTCATGTCGTTCTAAGTTCCTTGTGCTAGGAATTTAGTGTAATTCTTTGTATCTCAGAACATATTTCCGGTTTATATTCCCAAGCACCGTAGTAGGGAGGAAATGATGTTTTAGGAAAGAGCATCTCGCCTAGAATTAATATCAAGTTTACATACAAAATCTTCTTGTTATTATGTTTGATATATGGTGATTCCCGATGATGAAATTCACATTTGGTGTATGTAAAGCAAAGGTTTGAACTTGTCATATGTTTTGTAACCTACTAAGTTTATGTAACTTTATTTTATATGTTTGATTAATAAAATTAAAGTCACAATTACAACAGTTTCTAGCCCATGGGCTCTAGTGTGAGGGGCATGTTAGAGTGTATAACATATCATGCGGCCTCAACCATCGGTTTGAGCTTTTGGATGAGTTGGTTTCTTCACACATTAGACCTTGATTCAAAAAATTGTATTTAATGAACTCTTCAAGTGTCGAATGCTAGTACGTAGAATTCGGGTGTGATATTGTGTGAGGTATCTTTAAACTAAGATCTTCCCGTCTCCCTACTCTATCCCACCATCTAAAAAGCATTTTGACGAATAAATAGGAAATTTAAAGCCTCCAAAACATGCTATAGTTTTGATCTTTGCTCATACTGAAAGCATATTTCTATACTTTTCTTACAAAATATAATAGGCAGTTAGGCAAACATTTGTGAATAGTTTTTGGAGCATGTGTCCCCTTCAGTTTATTTGTTGTGATTTCCGGCTTATTTTGGTTTTTGTTTGGTGTGCTAGATTCGTGCTTTGGCATGGCCTGCTATTCTTGTCGGATCTATTGTTCAAAGTGCCAGGTAAAACAAATTGTGTATGAGACGGTTTCACTGTAAGACGCGCTTCATACATGGTTTAAGTTTCCCAACAATACAAATAATCTGCATATGGACTCCTTATTTTGAGGTTGTCTCACCGAGAGACGGTCTTTCACAATAGTAGCTCCATGTATTTTAGCATTGTGTCAGCAATATGCCTCAAAGATGTGTTAATGTACGAATGCTCCGTCTCAAATTTTCAGTTTAGGCATGAAAGATTCCCTAGGACCATTGAAGGCTTTGCTGATTGCAAGTGTTCTTAATGGTGTCGGTGATGTGGTGCTCTGTACTTTCTTGGGCTACGGGATTGCTGGTGCAGCATGGGCTACTGCAGCATCACAAGTGTGTTATTCTCGCCCCTTAAAATAGTGCAAAAATACGGTTCTAGTCACATTAGTGGTAACGGTAGTGAAAGTGGTCAATGCAGATGATTTTTCGGTCAATGCAGCCTATAAATCGTTCTCTTTGAACTCAAAAACCTCTGTGACTGCGGCCTTGTTTTTGCACTATGCCCGTAAATGTTTCTGCGTTATTACGTACTTCCTCCGTTCTATACTACTTGCTACTTTACAAGATAATGCACTATTCACTCATCACCCTTAATTTGTGATTAATTGTTAATCTATAAGTTAAAACATAGTCAAGTAGAATCTTATTTGATTCGTCTAAATGCAAAGATTATTAATATCAAATTTTTATAATTTTTCTTGTTTATAATTAGAGATATTAGATTGAATTAGTTCATTGAACTGCGTGAAAAGTCAAATGATGCAAGTATTTTGGAATGGAGGAAGTAAATGTTTGTATGCATATTTTTAAATCATGGAAATGATCTTACAGATAGTAGCAGCTTACGCAATGGTTAATACATTGAATGCGAAAGGATACAATGGCTATTCGTTTTCAATTCCATCGTATTCCGAACTTCGAGAAATATTCGAGATTGCTGCCCCAGTCTTTATAACAATGATCTCAAAGGTTTACCTTTAATGTTCGCTAAACATTTGAACATTCATTACTGATTCGACTCGATTTATATCAAACTATTGTTTATTTTATATCAGGTCGCCTTCTATGGCTTAATTATTTATTTTGCAACGTCTATGGGTACACACACAGTGGCTGCTCATCAGGTGTGCTAAACATGCTTTATGTTCAGTGATTTCCGATTTTTATTGTACCCTCGAATCGAACACGTTATATTCTCAACTGACTGTTGTGTAGGTCTTAATTAATATATATAGCATATGTTCAGTATGGGGTGAGCCCCTTTCTCAAACGGCACAATCATTTATGCCGGAGCTACTATATGGAGCCAGCCGAAGTTTAGTCAAGGTAGTTATTTTCCGTGACATTATAACTACTTACTAATTATAGATCTTATAAATGTGGTACTTGAAATATGTGTCATATGATTCGCTGATCGCCTCGCGAATTGCGAATCAAAAAAAGTAAATTATGGTCGGTTTTATACTATTTTGAGCCATTTTGAACGAATCGGGAATTCAAAAGGGAAACTAACTGGCGAATTATGTTTCACAGCTTGAAATATACTTGCTGTCAAAAACATATTTGTTCGTTGCACTTGTGGATTATAAATTACCTTAAAATTAACGGAGTTTATTTCACAAACAGGCAAGATTGCTTTTGAAGTCTCTTCTGATAATAGGAATGTGTATTGGGCTTCTTCTAGGAACTGCTGCAACAGCCGTCCCATTGTTTGCTCCCAACTTCTTCACTTCTGATCCAGCAGTGATCGGTGAGGTTAGTTAAACGCATTCTGCGCTCCTTCTTTTTATTTCTTTCGAAGGATTTTACACTAGAGATCTTGCTGTTAGAGGTACGCATTCGGGTCATTGGTGGATGTATGAAGGGGCCTCAGAATGCCTAGGCCCCACCATAAATTATAAAGACAAGTTCTTTGTTAAGACCGTCTCATCGTGAGACGGCTTAATATGGGTTGTGGCCTTGGCTCAATATTAAGTTTAAAAAAAAATGAAAAGAAAAACAGTTTTTCATTTTCTTAATTAATTTGTTACAAAAAATACATTAATTGGCCTGCTTGTATGGACCAATCTCATGATGAAACGGTCTTATACATAAATTATACTGAATTCTTATGAAATATTATAAAAGTATTGAATATCTTAATTAAAAAATGTCATGCCCCTTTTATTTCTCGCTAATTATCATAATTAATTTCGAGGACCCTTCATAGTTAAAATCCTAAGTCCGCCACTGATTCGAGGAATCTATATGTTAAAGCAGTTTTCATTTGTGTTTGGGTCGTTTCAAGTCGTAATCGAGGATTAGTTTTGATGCATTTTTAAGCCTCTATTTGCTTTAAAATAAAGGCTCTATTTTGCAGATGCACAAGGTTTCGGTTTTTTTCTTCCTTGCTGTAAGTGTGACTCCATGTATACTCCCCTGCGAAGGCACATTACTGGTAAATCTGCTCGTTTCGTGTTCATCCTATGCTCACAACTCTATTTCTTGTATTCTCAGTTGTTGTTAATGATTACTATTATTTATAGAACAATGAATCATTCGATGATGTTGAATCGAGATGCCTTTCTTTTCGTTGCACAGGCTGGCAGGGATCTCAAATTCATAAGCACGTCAATGAGCGGGTGCTTCACTTTTGGCGCACTTATATTGCTGGTAATCTAGCTGATCTTCCGTGAAATTTGCTCTTTTAGTATACCGGTTCAAAAGTAGTTGGATTTTCTCATCACTGTTAGAGTATATAAAATATTTTGGAGCCTTAACCATCAACTTAAGCTTTTAGTTGAGTTGGTTCTTTGACATGGTATAGAAACCAGCGTGACAAGAGGTCACGGGTTCGAATCTCAACCACACCTTATTTAATGTGGAATATTTAGCGCCAAGTTTGAGGAGGGCATGTGTTGCATCCACACTTCTAGCTCAAATGGCTCTCGTGTGAGGAGGCGTGTTAGAGTATATAACATATCCTGAAACCTCAACCAACAGCTTAAGGCTTAAGCTTTTTGTTGAGTTAGTTCCTTCATCCTTGACAATCTCATTATTGAGGAAACTACATGATTTTTCAAACATACTCCTATAGTCCTATGTTCTTCATTGGTCATTCTCGAGACGAGGGTCTCACCAACCGCAAGCTCTTTATTTTTTTTTTGATAAGGGTATGTTTTGCCGTTATCCAACCCTCCCCAGACCTGATCATAGCTTGAATGTGCCGGGATATACCGAGTATGATGATCTTCTTCATAATAGTTGCATTTGTGATTATTTTCATTCATCTCCAATCCCCTTGATTAAGCGGGGCCTTTTAGAGCATCAAATCATAAGCATTATCTTTGATGAGATAGAGAAATAACTTTCTCACATATTCTATCCCTCTCGGTTAATTTGCTACATGGGCATTTCCGACCAACTCTACATTAACATATCTCATTGAATCACAATTGTCTCATCTTGAATGATTCTGATAAATAATCCTGCATTTCTTCCTAATTTGACAGTTTGTGAAAAATCAAGGATTGGGTTTAGCGGGTTGCTGGAGTGCGCTCGTTTTATTTCAATGGGTAACATATTTCGTGTAAATTCGTTTTTTCATTTAGCAAATTTTCGAATCCTTCTGACCGTCTTCCTCACATTTGATAAACAGGCGCGCTTCTTGATCTCTTTAAGACGCATCCTTTCTCCGAGTGGTGTATTATACTCCGAGGATCTTGAAAGTTTTCGGTTAGCTGAGCTGAAAGCAGCTTAGTTTTACATAGATTCGACGCTGATTTTTTTCATTTAATTGATATGTTTTTTATTTTCGGGCTGCAACCGCGACACTCCTCGGAAGTCAATTTTGATATGCTACAATGAGCCTAAATGAGGCTCAGACCATTGCAAAACCTTGGTAATTAAAGTTGTGTAAAATACACTAGAAAGTCTAGAAGACTAGAAATATACTAGTAAAGTTATAAGGGTTTGATTTTATCTTTTTTGCAATTTATCATTTTAAGTTAAAAGGAGAAATGTAACTAAATTAAGTTTGATATTAGAGATATTGTCTCTTGATGAGACGACCTTAAAACAAAGAGTTTATATCCTCATAATGTGTATGAGATGGGCTATTAACCCATTTATGAAGCGCGTTTTCTAATGAAATGTTACTGTACAACATTGTACATTTGTTGCTCTAGTTATTTACTTCTTTGTATTTTTTTTCTTGTTTGTTTTTTAATTGTTTTACAGTATACAAAGTTTGACCTCAAATCCTCCATGATAACCATATCTTAAACAAAATACCGATGACAATATCATCTTTTAAAATTGTCGTATGTGCCACTTTTAAATTTTATGATTTCTTTATTATTATTATTATTATTATTATTATTATTTATTATACTTTTTGTACGTTTGACTTTACTATCATTTGTGACTACAATATTATGCATATTGATTGACTTATGATTTTTTACGTTACATTATATAATGTATTTATAAACTGCATATTTTATCCATTTATTTTTCCAATTATTTGTAAAAACTTTTCAATTTTGTAATTAAATGTTTATTTAATGTGTTGAAAATTTTAGATGGTTGAATTTGTTCTGTAACCAGAAACTAGAAACTAGAGAGGAGATTAGTAATAAATTGGATGAGAGGATGGAAGCTTTAGAAGGTAAAGGGTTGCACATTAGTCGTACGAAGATCAAGTATTTGCGCTGTGGCTTTAGTGGTACAACACCGGTAGACGAACCAGAGGTATCCATTGAAGAAGCAATTGTTAAAAGTACGACCAAGTACAAGTATTTGAGATCGATCATTCAAAGGGATGGGGAGATTGACGGAGATGTAAATTATCGTATACAAGCAGGTTGGCTCAAATGGCGAGCAGCCACCGCGGTGCTATGTGATAGGAAATTCCCAAGCAAGTTAAAAGGAAAATTCTACTGGGCAGTAATCAGACCTGCTCTGCTATATGGGACCGAATCTTGACCTGTAAAGAAGATTTTTGAACATAAGATGGAAGTTACAGAAATGCGTGTGCTGAGGTGGATGCGTGGGCACACATTGATGGATCGTATTAGGAACTAAGAGTTTAGGGACAAACTAGGGGTAGCCTTTATTTCTGGAAAAATGCGCGAAAAAAGATTGAGGTGGTTTGGACATGTGCAGAGAAAGACTTTTGCCGCCCCTGTGAGGAGGGTGGAAAGCATTATAAAAGAGGGTAAGAGAAGTCGAGGAAGACTCAGAAGAACTTGGGATGAGCAAATAAAAGTTGACTTACATGAGTTAAACCTCTCTGAGAGCTTGACTAAGGATAAGGGTAATTGGAGGTGCCATATCCATGTTTTAGAATACTGATGTCTTCTTAGATTACCTTTTGGTGTTCTTGTCATCTTGCTTTTCTCGTTTCTTTTATTATTAATTTTTTGTTTTCTTTTATTTTGTAGTTGATTCTACTTATTTATTTTATTTATATGCATTTAATTTATCTTTCCTATGTAGCTACATCTCCTTATCTTTCTCGAGTCGGGGGACTCCTTTGGCCGCACTCTTCTTTATGGGTATGAGTTGCCGCCGTCCTTCCCTACCCAGATCCTGTCCATAGTTTCTCTATGAGCGGGATACACTGGGTAGAATGATGATGATGAATTTGTTTTATAACTAAATTTAAAAGCACAATATGCTTTTACAAAATTTTTATAGATATTTTTATGTATTTTTTTTTAAAGTATGTTATTGTTGCAATAGATATTTTTATTTTTGAAGTATGTTATTACAACGCTTAATATTGCAACATGTTTGAACAACAAAGTTATTGTTGCAATATCGGTAGCATTAGTAGATTAAAGTTTTTAAGCAACGAATAATATATGGCAAAAATAAGCAAAAACTTTTAATTTTTGCAACAATAAAAATCGTTGCAAAAGTTTTTAACCATAGTTGATCTTTGCAAAAAGAATCTTTATAGCAACCACTTTGCAACGATTTGGTTCTTCGGCAATGAAAGATATTTCTTGTAGTAAGCCCATGAAAATGCTATTATAAATAGCTTTTTAATTTAGGCATAAAAGTTAGTTTAGGATTAAATGTCATTTATCAAATATTTTTTGTAACTGTTTAACTAACTAAAAACAGTTAGGCCTTAAAAACACTTGACTCGACCTATTAACCTAACCTAAAAATAACCCGAAATAAGTGAGTTTGGTTGACATTTTTAACCCAGTTAATTAAATGGCTCGATTTGACATAATCTACTTTATTAAATGGGTTAGGTTAAGGTCAAAATTTCAAACTTAAAATAAACATGTATATCTCATTTGATCAAAACCATCAGTATAACATATACTTAATTTATTTAATATCATCCCATTTTTTTGTAGTGAACACATAATAAATAAGTCATAAAGGAAAAGGTTTAAAATTGAGACCTAATAAATAAGATGTAGTTAATGTTACAGGCCCTGAAATAAAAACAAAAAAATCTAAATGGGTTAAGTGAGTTGAAATTAAGTTAACTTGATTTGAAACAGATAAGTTTCGGGTTGTGATTTTCAACTTAATTAATTAAACAAGGTAGATTTATATATATAGCCCGATAACAAACGTGTCCCGATTTGATCTATTTGACAGGCTAATTTGCTAATCTCCTATTTAAATACCTACCTCGCATGTTGTACTTAGAGGTGTATATGCATAAGTTCTGGGCATAAATTAGATATGATAGCTCGAGTCAAGTTAACTTCGATTCTTGTATTTAAGTAAATATTTTGACATTATAATTTGATGTTATATACAAATTTATTTAGGTCGAGTTAAATTATACTGAACTTCAATTAATCGAATTAATTTTAAACACCTCTGATTATAATAACTACAAGTGGTTACAATTTGAGGTCCTCATATTGAAAACACAATTTTTTGTGATGAAAGACAGTATTTTTAAGAAATCATTTTTAATTGAGCCGGTCCATTATATATTTTTAAAAATATTGTAAATAGAGATTAAGAATGATGTAAGTAAACATTTACAATATTTAAAGTAGGCATTAAGAATACGATAAGTAAGCATTAAGGATAATGTAAATAGGCATCAAAAATACGATAAATAAGCATTAATCTTTAATAAGCTAGACTTAAAATACGTATAAAAAAACAGTACACAAATCTTTATTATAAATGGGAGAATGATGGAAGGCAAGTGATCTTGGGACAATAATACAATGGAATGGACCCAAGAAATGATGTTGAACAATGTACGTGGAAGAGTACATTAGTTCGAATCATGGCCTACCTTTCATTAGCATATTCAACACTCTCGTCTCTTGAATGATCAATTTCTTTGATTATATTTTCTCGGTCAATTTATACAATTTTTTTTTGTAATTTGTCATATTGATTTGGTATTTTTTTCGTTTTTTTTAGTAATTTTTTAACTCTCTTTCTATTAATCTTATTCATAAATTTATTTTTTCTTTATATTGTAACAACTCATTTTTAATATCTATCTACTTTTTATCTTATTCTTTACTTCAATTCCAATTTCTATTAATTATCACCAAAAACAATTAGTACTAAATCAGATAGAGATCACGAGTAAGGATGGATATGTGTCGAATCTAGGTCAGGTTCAGCTAGACTCAGATCCATACTTTTATTTTTTCATTGGACCCAGACCCGAACTCGGATCTATAGGGTCTGAAAATTTTAGACTCGGACCCACACCCTTAGGGTCTGCACCTGGGTCAAAAACAATTTAATTCTTTTTCCAGAATTTTTTTAAAATATATATTATGCAATATTCAACCATTCGTAAAAAATTGTTCAAACATTTTCGACTAACAAAGATCTTGTAATACTTTATATTAATTGAACGAATAAGTATATGAAGCTTTCCAACATACAAGTTTTTATAGCAAAACATTTATACGTCTTTTAATTTTTAAGTATAGTCAACGATTAAATTTCAAATTACATGAACTGACAAAGTTTAAAATCACTTAATGTTCAGAAATATAACGAAATTTCAAATCAAACAATTAAATACAAATGATAGTTATTATTTAATTTTTTTAAAAAGATGTAAATGGGTCCATGGGTCAAATCTGGGTCTTAGGCGTGTGGACCCAGACTCAAACCCGGACCTTAAGGTCATGGACACAGATTCGACCTGGATCCACAGGGTCCAAAAAAGTGGATTCAGACCTTTAAAATTAAGATCGGGTCAGGTTTAAACCCATAAAATCTAAGACCCATGTCCATCCCTAATACAGAGTATTTATTTTTAATTTTTATGCTCTTGCATTTTTCATCACTATTTATCAAATTATTTTTGCGTCAAAAATTACAATACGACAAAAAGTAATCAGGAATTAGTCTATATAATTGTTTGAAGTTTGACTATTACTTTGCACGCGTATTTCATGAGCAAAATACAGTTGTAACCAGTACTAGTAAGAGTAGTACTCGGTTCCCATATTCTGAATTTTTAAATTGCGTATTTTAATTTTTGTTTATGCATCATTTAAGATATAAATTATTAAATAACGCACTGAATTGTATAATAAAATTAAATATATAAATTATCAAATAACGCATTGAATTGTATAATAAAATTAAATAAAGTAAGTATAATAGAATTGAGTAAATAGTAAGTATAAATTACGGAAGACGCAAATACAATAGCTAATCCAGCTATAAGCTTATTTGGGTTTGAGTTGAGATGTTCATTTGAATTTAGATGGAATTTGGGTAAAATTTCTCAAGTCAGCTTAATTTTAATCCTTGCTTATATTTAAATATCTTGATATTTTAATTTGATTTGTATATAAAAATTTATTTCAGGTTCGACTTACAAATTAATCTCGCTAGTTTCTTTTGACTGTTTTGCGAGTTTATGGTTTTTATTTTGTGCGGACTTGAATGAAATGACTTAATTAGGCTAAATTAATTTACAACTTATTTTGTATGAGATCGTCTCACTATAAGACAAACCCTTATAATTATTCATTTTTCTATTTGATCACTTTAAAACAGTAAGTGATTAGTTTAACCTTTAAATGTATATGGGCTAACCCAATATTTGTGATTAACATAATGGTCTGAAATCTAAATCCATCTATTTTAAAGATTGTAAATGGCCTAGTCGAATCTAGTCTATGATCTTGAGGTCTAAGTCTGAAGTCCGAACCGTGTCCAAACTTTTGAACCTAGATCCGAACCATAGACTATTTTACATAATGTGATTTGGATCTTTATTGGTTTTGTATAATTTAAAATGTGGTCATTGTATTTGTACTTAAAAAACTGAAACACTTGATGAATATTTCGTTTTAATAACTTAAATATTGAAAAACTACATATATTTGGTAGTTTGATCATTTAATATCATACCATACAATTTAATAAAAAACTGAAAATAACAAACGACAACCATTTAAAGTCTTGCCAAAAGGATTGATTTAATACAGTTAGATCTAATTATGTGACACATTATTTTCCTAAATTAACTTAAAGCTATATTAAGTAATCTAGTTAAGCATCCAAAAAGATTAAATTTATTACCATCAATTCTTTATAATCTCTCCGTTTCTTTTTATTTGTCCACTTTAAGTTTTTTCGCTTTAGGAAAGAGAAACTTAAATTAGATTTTGATGTACATATTGAAGATTGAATATATTCATGTGGGAGTTTATTAGATTTGTCTTAATGCAAAATTTTTAGTACTTCATATAATTTGTATAACTTTTTATAATGTGTACTTAGAGATATTAAGAATCAAAATTTATTTTAAATTGCGTGCAAAAAGTAAAGTGGACAAAAAAAAAAACGAAGGAAGTGGCTGAATAAGAATTTAAGAAGATTAAATCATATTTATACACTTTCCTTTACACAAACAAATATCTTTTTATATAATTATTAGATGGTGATAAAGTTCATTTTTTTTGTAATATATACATTTAATTAAAAAAATATAAGAAAAAATAAAATAAATAATATTTTATGATTATACACATAACAATATAATAGAATAATTTATTATTCTATAATTTTTATGTGTAATCATAAAATAGGCGCTTGAGAGGGTTCACGATATGCAATACACTTGATAAACGTAACTATATGTCACATATATATCGTATTTAGTTAGAAAAAGAACAAATAGTGTAATGCATTTCATATTGAATATGTACATATACATTGTTTAATTATATTTATTTGATATTCATATATTTTTTCATCAATTACATTGTTATTGTCGGTATATTTCGCCATTAATAAGTGAATAAAATGAATTTAAAATAAATACTTACAATACTAGCTATATAAATCGTTATCGTCGAACTAACACAAATCGTGCATGGTATGAGCACCTATACTAGTTTAGTATAAAGTATTAGAAAATTCTAATCAGTTGAAATATATTTAAATAATTTTATACGAATGGATAAAAATTACATGATATATTTTGAGAAATTTAGGAAAAAACAAAAGATAATTTTTAACTCAAATTTATACCCTAAGTCCACCATAAACCTAAGGGTTTGAGTGGGGTCAAAATTTTCTTTATGAAAATGAGTCCTCTAAACAATAAGATTAGAATTTGAATTAATTGTATGAGACCTAAATTCAAACCATGACCATCTCTATATAACATTCTTTCATTAAGATATTCATCTTTGAAATTTCAAATTATTACAAATTTCAAAGATTCACTTACACTCGTTGAATCACCCTTTTGTACATTACACTTTTGGTAAAATGTCAATAAAGGAAAAAAGACGATTAACCAAACTCACCAGTCACAAATTACTCCCGTCGTTTTCATATGTTTTTCTCAAATGGAATTTACGAACTTTTGTGTCAAATTTTGGCTATAATTTTTTATTGATCTATACGAAAAAACATATTCATGTGGATCTTGATAGATTCGTCTCAATGTATATTATCTAAATATCATCTTTTTAGAATTTTAAAAAACTCATAATTAAAATTATTTGACTTTTAAATTTGAATTGAATTTTACGTAAAAAAAATAAATAGAAGCAACAAATTAAAACAAAAGGGAGTACTTTTTACATTGTAGTAGTTTTTGTTGTTAAACCCAAATTTGTTTAAATTTTCGTATAAATGCACGGCCGCAGGCCCACACGGGTATATTGTTAATTCAATCACTACTATTTACTCTGCTTTAAATAGTTGGTCTTTTGATAGACTGCCGACGGCTCCTAAAGTGCAGCTGAATTTATAAAAACATCTATTGTGTGCACACATTTCAAAAAAAATACCTACTACAATTTTTAATAGAGTAAGTATTTTGAACTCATTTTTGGTGGCAATTAAACTAGTTTTTTTAAGTATTTTTACATGTTAAAGTAGGCATTTTGAACTAGCAGATAACATAAACTTCTATACCAAATAATATAAACACCTACAACACATAATATAAACTCCTATGATAACATAAATATCTATAATAAATAGCCTAAACATCTACAATACATAACAAAAATACATACAACACATAACAAAAACTACTACAGCTTATAATCTAAACACTTACAACAAATAACTTAAACCCTTACAACAAATAACCTAAATACTTACAGTATATAACACATACTTTACAACTTCAGCATGCTAAAAACACATACTTGACATACTATGAACCCCTATTTGAGGTATCTTAAATGCTTACTTGAGGTATCCTAAATCCCTACAAGTAAGCATGCAGTTATATATTCTTTTTTTGTATTTTAAAAAAATCTAATAGACCGACCCAATTAAGATCGTCTCTTTAAAAGACGGTCTCTCACGACAATTCGTGTACTTTATAGGACTAACTTAATTTGATAATTATTACATACATATTTTTATGTTGTAAAATATATATATATATATATATATATATATATATATATATATATATATATATATATATATATAATTAAATATAATTTGTATTCATGATAGAGCACTTTTTATTATCCAAAAAATATTTTTAAAATATTTTTATTGTTATATTGAATAATATCTTGCTTGATATTAAATATATATCAAATCTAAACTTATGTTTTTGACATTAACAAATTTAATATGATTGCAAGACATATGTAATCATACAATTTAATAAAATAGATTAGAAAATTACAAATGACATCATCACAAAAGTTTGCTACATAGAACACAATTATTGGTTGAATCGAGATTATATGGCATGTATATCACAATAAATGAATCAAATAAAATCAGATCATTATATTATATCATACAATTTAATAAAATGCTTGTAAAATTTTAAATGACATCCTTATAGTGGTTTGGTTTGCCACATGAAATGCAATTATTGATTGAATATAGATCATAATATGGCATGCATATCACAATAAATGACTCAAATAAAATCATCATACAATCTAATAAATCATATAAGTAAATAAAATGGCTAAAAAATTTCAAATGACATCCTCACAGAGGTTTCCCACATGGAATGCAATTATTGGTTGAATCATACAATCTAATAAATGGCTGAAAAATTCCAAATGACATCCTCACAAAGATTTGTCACATGAAATGCAATTATTGGTTGAATAAAGATTATAATATGGCATGTATATCACAATAAATGAATCAAATAAAATTATAGAGTACAATTTACTAAAATGATTGAAAATTTTCAAATGTCATCCTTGAAGAGTTTTGCCACATGAATGTGATTATTGATTGAATAGAGATTTAATATGGTATGTATATCACAATAAATGAATCAAATAAAAACATTAATATTGATATGTTTTTTTAAAGTTTCAAGATATATCCTATATTTAAGTTACGTAATATATATATATATATATATAATGAGAAGGGTAAGAAGGACTCTATATCCTTGATTTCGCTAAAATAAAAAAATTTATGGTCACGATTGATCCAAAAAACACATAATTGTAAAGTAACTATGTTATACAGAAAAGTAACTATGCCATAAATTTTTAGAAAGTTCTTATTTTATAACATAATATCCTTTTTTGTATATATTAACAAAAAATATCAAACAAAAATCCTTTTTATTCTTCTTATTTGATCCTACATATATATATATATATATATATATATATATATATATATATATATATATATATATATATATATATATATATATATATATAATAACACTTACTTATTAATAGATTTTTTCTTAAAAAATTTAAACTTCTAAAATATATACATGATAAACAAATGCTACTTCCGTTTCTTTTCAAACGTCATGTTTGCTTTTTGAGTACTATTCATCATGTATTTTTAATTTGTAATTTATTCTTAATCTATGAACCAAAATATAGTCAAATGGGTTTTTGTTTGATTCATCTCAACATAAGGTGTATTAATATCTAATTTTTATATTTTTTAATTATGCAAGTTTAGAGATATTAAAGATTTAATTAGTACACTTACATATGTGAAAAAACAAATGGATAACGTATTATTATTATGATAACAAATATTGTTTTGACAACGACTAAAAATCATTATGATAGTAGTAAATAAAGTAGTTACTTATTAATATAGTTTTCTTAAAAAATTTGAACTTCTAGAATATATACATGATAAACAATATTATCATTATGATAAATAGAGGGAGTATATATTTTAGTATTTTGTGATACCTATTGTCTCTAATATTTTTCAATAACTTTATTTTAACATTTTTATATTGCTTATGATTCTTATATATTTTGAACTAAATTTATTTTAATATTTTTAAATGTTTATAGTCTACGTAATTTTTTCACAAACTTTATTCTATATACTTTTTTATACTTTTAGTCCCAATTTTTCTCTATTAATTTTATTATTTAATAAAATAATATTTTTATCTTTTTTTTGACATTAATAATATTTTAATTTTTATCTTTTAAAAAATTAATTTTTTTATAAATATTTTTTGAAATTCAAATAAAAACGCACGAAGTAAAAGTTAAGAAGTGAGGAGAAACTTTTCAAAAAAAAAAAAAAAAAAAAAAAGTGAGGAGATAAAGTTTTGATTTTTGAAGATAAACCATAAAATCACCCACCTATCCCGCCCTTGAATTTAGCCTTTTCTTTTAAGTGCTCATTTCTTTTCTTTTCTTCTCTATATTCTTACCCAACTCTTGCCCACTTTTTTTTTTTTTTTTTCTCTCTCTCATCAAAGTTCTAGCTTTCCTTTTTTTTCCAACCTTCCTCCATCTCATTCCAATTCCATAACAAATTTAAGCAAGGTAATTATTGTTATTAATTAATTAATATTATACTTTTATCTACTTACTTCATTTTATTTCATTAAATGTAACAATTAATTTTTCCAAACATTTATTATTTGGGTTAAATTAGAGAGAATCTCTATTATGATAACAATTTAATTAATTTTTTTTTATACGGTGAGAATTGAACCCTTTTACCTGGGTGAAAAAAAACTTTGACCACCACGCTAACTCATGATTTTCAATTCTTAAAAGTTGTAAATAAACACCCTTTAATTTTAATTTGCACCTTAATCAATTAATTATTCTCATTTAAATTTTATTCTAAAAATTAATTTAGTCTTTATAGTTCTAAAGAGTAATTTTTTATTTTATTTATTTATTTATTTTTTTGTGTAGGTAATTGTTTTATATGTAAAAATGGAGTGCATGGAAATAAGAGCCCTAAAATCAAGGTTTTCATCGGAATTAGCCATGAATTCAACAAACCCACAAAGTATTATCGATGATTTTGGGTGTGTAAATGGTTTATCAAGCGAAGATTTCTCCATTGATGACTTTTTTGACCTTCCAAATGAAGATAAAATTGATGGGTTAGAAGATGAAGAAGAAGAAAAAGATTCTTCAAATTCTATTTCTTTTCAACACCATTTTGATGATTCAAACTCTAATTACTCCACTTTTCCACCTGACCTTTTTCCGGTATGAATTTAATTGTTTATTTTGTTGGTAAATAATTTTTTAGGCTTTTGCATAGGAGTTGGGATAGGCCTATAGTTTTTTTAATTGTCAATAATAGATTAATTTTCATTTAATGTGTAAAAATGCCAATTATTTGTTTTTAAATAAAATTATTATAAAAAAATTGTTGTAAGAGACTCCCTCTCTGAGAGACGCATTAAATATATTGGATAAATAACCTAATTAATACAAATTAAAGATAAAAAATACTCCCTCCAATCTTATGAATTAGTCCCATTTGCTTGGGCACGGATATTAAGAATTGTGTGGGGTCCATTAAAAAGGTAAATAGTAAAGGGTAAGTAGTGAAGGATAAGTAGTAAAGGGTAGTTGGGTAAGTAAGGTATATGGGAGTATATTCGTAATTACTTGTGTGAACTAATGTTATTTAAGTAAAAAAGGATTGCCAAAAATAGAAATGGGACTAATTCAAAGGTTTTGACAAATAAGGAAATGAGACTAATTCATAAGATCGGAGTGAGTATGTGCTTTTTGTTTTGAGACGGTTTCTCACAAGTAGCTGATTCATTATATCTTCCTATTTACAAGAAGGAAAAAACAAAAGTTATTTATTTTCAGCAATTATGTAAAAAAAAATGTATTTATTTAAAATATATATTGATTGAATTTATTTTTAGGAGATTGAACATGACAATTTTTCCCTATTTTTTTATATAAAAAAATAAATTTAAAAAATTTTATGTAATTTTTACAGGTTGATGATATGCAAGACCTTGAAATTTGGTCACATCTAATGGATGATTCTATCCAAGACCCTACACTTGCATGTCCAAATCCAATTTTAGATGGTCATAAAAGAAAAACAGGTTATAAATCTGAACCGGTATATAAACCGGTTTTTGTAGAAGTTCCCATTTTAACTAAACCGGTTCCCGTGAAACCGAGAAGCAAACGCTTGAGGTCATGCAATTTTTCATGGAGTTCTATTTTGTCGGAAAAAAACGATTTATTATCATCACCGGTTTCAACCCTTTTATTTTCTTCCCCAGTTTATAACATGGGGATTATATACGGGTTTGAAAAATCCATTAAAAAACCGAAGAAAAAACAGGGTTTAGTTTCGTCGGCGGGAGAAAATTCACCGGTTCAGAGAAGGTGTAGTCATTGTCAGGTTACAAAAACCCCACAATGGAGAGCGGGTCCAAACGGTCCAAAGACTTTATGTAATGCATGTGGAGTCCGGTTCAAATCCGGTCGACTTTTTCCTGAATATAGACCGGCTTGCAGCCCATCTTTTTCTTGTGAAATTCATTCTAATAGCCACCGAAAAGTGTTAGAAATGAGGAAGAAAAAGGAAGGAATTGAGCATGAAACCGGTTCATCTTTGACTGTTGAACCGGTTTTGAGAAGCTAGAGTCAGAAAAATGGAAATGCTGAAATGCTGAAATGCTGAACCGGGTTCGGATGAATTCTATTGACCGGTTCAATTGTACAATTTTGGTTGTGGTTGACGAAAGGTAGGCTTTAGGCAGGTTAGTTGTATTAGATTTTAGAGGGCAGTTAATGGTATTACGATCTCTTCATTACTTTTCTCTATTACTTATGCTAAAATTTTGACATTTATTTTAGAATAAAAGATAAAATCTTACAAATTCCCTTATTTTCTTCCATCTAGCAATTTTAGCCATTACATTTAGTAATGGACTATTCATTACAATTTAGATAATGAAGAGGATCCTAGTGGTAGTTTTATTATTTTTGGTTAATTTAGTTTAATTTAATTTGTTGTAGTTTTTTAAATAATATTTTTATTTAATTTTAGCTCTTTACAATTTAAAAAAATTTAGCTCTTTAGGTTGAATTTTTTTAGATGAATTTAGTGTATGATAGAAAATATTGTGTTTGGATCCTTATATTCAAAATTTTCTTTGAACTTGTTCTTGATATGTTTATACACATTTGGATACTTTGAAATTCAAATTAAAAATAAATTTGAATATTTGTATTTGGTGGTAGATGTTGAAATGTAATGCTCAAGCCTCAATTACTATGTTCAAGCTAATTTATAACTTCTGAGTGCCCGTTAGGAAAAATGAGTCGAACTTGTTTGGATTTTGCTAGTTGAAATATAACTTTTATGTATTTGGTGGAGTCGATTTATTATATTTATTTGAGAATTTTGTTTAATAATAGAAAAAAATTAAAATAAAACGCTCACCTTTTTCCCTTAATATTGCAAATTCCATAAGTATTTTCCACCTTACATGAAATAGAAAAGTATTTTTCAATATACCGTTCACGTGAAAATTTGTTTTTTTTTTAAATTTCTCAGACAAAACCGTCAAATGAGATGGCGGTTTGTGGTGAACAGTAAACCACCACATGAAGGAGCGGTTTGGTCAAGGTAAACCGTCATCTCATTTGGCGGTTTTCTCTGGGTGAACCGCTATCTCATGTGGCGGTTTGCTTTGTGCCCTTGCAACATTTTATTTTGTTCTTTCAATTCCCATAAATAATTAGCACAACCTGCATTAAACTAGTTCAATACCATCTATTCTATAATAATCAACTACGAACCAGCTTGATTTGAAAACATTAATTATGAAAATAATGCGAAGATATATTACAATTATGGAAAGTGATACAAGAAGTTCAAGCCATATAAATTGATACAAAGTGTTATAAACTACAATCTCCGACCCCTTTTGTTATGCGCACCTGTGGATGAGGATGGGGTAGACTCGTCAACCTCTGCAATGACATTAAGAGCAGGAGCTCGTCTTTGACTAGCACGCTGATATGTAGTGATCGTATGCGGAGGCGATGGATGTGGAGGAGTGGTCATGGAAGCTGGAGGAACGAATGGCGACATAGCACCGGATGTTGATGGGGATCTAAAAGACCGACCTTGAGTAGATGAACGCTCGCGACCTCTTATGGACCGATTACATAATCCTCCGAAAGAGCTACCTCGGTGGGCCGAACTCTGTGGAGAAGGAGTGTGGAATGTATCATCAACCTCACCAATGATGGGTGGAGTCGGAATGAGGTGGAGTCGGAATGAGGTACTCATACCCCGCCTGACTCAATGCATCGGTCAATGACGTGTTAATGGAGCCAAGGGTCTGAGAACATAACCGATACCCCACATCAACTGGCGATGTAGCAGCCTCGTGAATCGTGTCATTGCATTGTATGGGGACCAATCTGATGCGCTCAGCCTGTATGTTATTATTAAATTTTTAAAATAATCACATAAAAGTATTACTATATGTTATGAGTGTTAAAAGAAGACGTACGAGTAACGTAGATTTCGGATGATAATGTGATCTTGGCTGTGCAAATGTGGTGTTCGTGAGGCGTAGTACGGAGATACACCTGTACCAATTCATGTACGCACCAGAGCTTTGACGGTGTAGTTCTCTCCTTGAATCAATCGAGATGCTCAGTTATTCCACGCATCTACCTGCGATCTAAATTGTATGACGTAGTTCTTGTCCCCAGTCCTCCTATCAATCGCATGTAGTGGAGGTTGGGTGTCACAGACATGCGGAATAGCATGCTCCGAACCGAATTGACGCATGACTCGATCCGGGAGATGTAGCTCGACGATGTCAAAGCAAATAAGTTGACAACGCGATCTCCAAATCTCGTGGCCCGATCTACATATGTGTGGCAAAACGTCCATCTTAGCCGTTGTGTAAGGCTGCCATGTCATCTGTAATAGAAATCAATATACTCAGTAATATATGCAATTATTGACAACTAATACAAATAATAAATCTTAATAACCTTGTCGTCCCGTTGTTGATTAATTGCGTCTCTGTAGTAGACTAGAGTATGTGGGGAGTGGGACCTCGAAAGATATACGCGAAGCCAGTTGCAAACAAATGAACATTGTTTAATATTTTCATGTATCATAAAATAGTGAAATTTGAATTTGAATAGTGAATAGATTGTTGCCACCTCACTGCTAAAGGATCCCTCCCACAATGATGCTGTGAATCTAAGACCGGTTCATAATCCTCTGCGTCATCGTTCTGATCATGTTGCCCAGCGGGTCGAATCGTCCGAATTATAGGCCTCTCTATATGAATAACCTCCCACGACCATATCTGTAACAACATCAAGCAGCCTCCAATGTCCTTGGCACCCTTACGAGATGGTCGACATAAATTACGATACAGATACGCAAGGGTAGCACTTCCCCAATATACTCATCTACCCGCTCTAAGTCTCCTAGCAGAGGGTGATAGATTAACTGGACCGAGTCACTGCTCTTGTCTGGAAACAAGATGCATCCGAACTGGTACAAAATGTACGCGCGCGCATGCCTCTCGATTGTAATATAATCCGCGTCGTTGTCTAGCACGCTGACATGCTCTCTAAGCCAAGTCAATCTTCAACGAGGATCCAGTGATGATCTTCGTCTCTGTGGAGTCTTGAGGGTTTTTTGGCCAAACCCCCAGTTCCTCAAGAACTAAGGCTGGCCAATGTCCCTCTCCATGACCAATCACTGCTTGTCCTTCAATGGGCAGTCCCAGTATAATTGCCACATCTTGCAATGTGATCGTTGCCTCGCCAACCGTGAGGTGGAATGTATGAGTCTCCAGCCTCCAACCTCTCCACTAATGTAGTGATAAGAGCTCGATCGAGCTCCAAACTCCCGCCCAACAACCTGTGAATCTAACTAAAACCAGCTAATTTCACTACCTCTAAAACTCTGTCATACACCTGCCAATGTAACGAAGCTAAGCTCCTATGGGTCGCATGAAGGACAACTGTAGGACCATTCCAAGGATCACAGGTGAACATGTCTGGAACAGGCATAAAGGTCTTTTTATATGTGGATATGTATTCTGTAGTGCGAAACAAAGGGTCCACAAAAAAGCATCATACGAAATGTTACGAGCTCGACATACTGCAAGAACATGTGAGCATGGTAACTTGAACATGGTTGGTTTATGACAAGAGCATGATGTTGCTGTGAGGTCAACCATGTAACATTTTTCACCTTTTTCTGCTATCCTGTTGCCACGACCAGTGGTGACCTCAAATATCCCACGTACTGCGTCACATATCCTAACATCATGAAAACGAGCTTTTTTAACATTCTTATCAATCGTATCAGTTGATATCTTGGCATACACATGTCCATTTTTGCAAAGTATTCGTTAACCCGGTAGAATGTCATCCTAACCAATGAAGTGATTGGGAGACACCTGGCCCCCTTCATTACGCCATTGAACGCTTCAGACATGTTTTTAGTTTTTACTCCATATCGATGACTACCATCATGAATCAAAGTCCACTGGCGCTCAGGAATAGAACCATCCACTAAGTACTTATATGCATCCTCATCATACTCTTTAAGGCGATTCATATAGAAATCATATTTCTGAATCCTTATCTGTTCAGAAGCTTTTCCAAATAAGTTTTTAACTGCTATGTTCTTGAACTTCTTATGCACGTTCGAAGCTAGATGACGTTTACAAAATTGATGGAATGCATATGGCTCTACCCACTCTTTTCCATCTCTATTCATTGCATGCAAAATTCCCTTGTGACGATCGGATTTAACACATAAGTCATCCCTCTTAGTGACATAATGCCTTATACAATCCAAAAACCAACTCCATGTGTCGCTGCTTTCTCCCTCAACAATGGCAAAGGCAAGTGGGAACAATTGAGAATTTGCATCTATCACCATAGAAATCATAAGTGTGCCTTTGTACTTTCCTTACAAATGTGTGCCATCTATAGAAATAAGGGGACGACAGTAGGAAAAACCCTTAATGGATGGTCCGAAAGCCTAGAAAATTCTCTGAAAAATAACTCTGGTAGGATCCATTGTCGGTTGGACTTCCCAATGCACCACTGTTCCTCCATTAGATTGCATTAATGCCTGCAGGTACCTTGGAAGCTCCTCAAAAGACTTATCCCAATCCCCAAAGACTTTGGTTATAGCCTTATTTTTTGCCAACCAAGCTCTCTTGTATGTTATAACGAATCCGTATTTATTGTTAACAAAATTAACAATTGACTTCACCTTGAAAGCTAGAACAACTCTTATCATATCCACGATAAGATCATAAACAAAATAAGAAGTAAGGAGGGGATGGTCGTCACTGTAATGTGCTGCGCAATCTTGATTATGACCCTTATATCGCACAATCTTAAATGAACCAAAGGCGCTCATGATAGCTCGCATCCTCCATTCACAACCTTTCTCCTCCACATTAGTACATTGGATAACATACTTTGAAGGCTTCGACTCAATTACACGGAAGTTTCTATTGTTAGATATCGCCCATGCTTTAACATTGTTCTTAAGGTAGTCTAAGGAGCTAAACTCTTGCCCTATCCTAAAGTCACCATTTTCAGTCATGGAGTTGTCATTATTATAGGTCATCCATGCATCAATCAATCTTTGATCAACCTCATCAATTCTAAGCCGGTCTTGAGATGGAGCACCATCCCTAATCGCTGCATCTAGAGCTTCTCTTTTATCATCCTCCTCCTCTGAATTAGAATCAATTTGCTCATCCTCCTAATCTAAAGAGTCAACCTCATTGGCATTATGCCTACCCAAGTGACTCGTGGAGAAGGTGTTCATTACACCACCACCAATGCCACGTGAATGAGTTGAAGAAGTAAACTCATCTAAGTGCTCATTAACGTAATTTGGGTTACTTAACATTTCTGTGAATGTATTATGGCGTACACTAGGATCTGATTCTAGAAGTTCCATGCTAGTCATGACTTCCCTCGCATTACCCAAATTTGCAATCATTTCGACATAAACCTCCATTGCCGTTCTAGGGGCTTGTGATGCCGCATAAGCAAGAGCACTTATGCTTTCATCATTCTTAATCGGGACTAACACATTTTTCCCAGTCATCAGATATTTCATCTCCATTTTTAGCATAAAAGAGTTGCGATCACAACCAATTACACCATAGACTTTGTTATGAAACACCTCAAAAGTAGTATTCTGACGATGGATAAACATCACTGCATTTAATCCTCCATTATACACAACATCGGATCCAGTATAACTTACTTCCCCACCCCAATACACTATAACGGGATAATGATCCATATTCTGCACACAAGCATGTTTTTCATATGATTTCACATACACTTTATTGTTGATTGTGAGTAAGGGAAGTATAAATATGAATACAAGAATGTGTAATATTAAAGTATTACAACACTTATTAGAAGGTTCAATTCAAATATATAGCTAACAATACCATGAATATATACTAAAACCATTAAACTAACCCTACAAAGTAGTAAACTTTCATTGAAGCATTTCATCAAACACATTATATGCATACAAACCAAATCATAAAATCCAACTACAAATGTGTAAAATGTAAGCTTAAATCATGAAATCAAGAGAATGTAACAAACAATCAATCTACTTATAACTTCAAATGACAACAGTAATGAATAAAAAATCAATTTTCAAATTGAAAAAAATCAGAGTTATATTCATACCTTAAATGAGGATAAAAATGAAGAAGTAAAGAAGGAGAATATGACAATGTAGTTGATTAATTTAGTTCAATGAAAGGAATTGTGAATATGAAGTAAACGAGGAGTGTAGAAATTTTTTTTAAAGAAAACCGGCAGTAAAGGAACAAATGGGATGAAGTGAAAAATGAGGCAGCAGCTTGCGTTTTGTACAGGTACAAAACCGCCATCTCATGTGGCGGTTTACTCTATATTATTATTTTTTTTTTAAAAATGACATTAATGCAAACCGCTATTTCATCTAACGGTTTTCTTAAAATTCCTAAGCAAACTGCTAAGTGAGGTAGCGGTTTTATTAAAAAAAAAAAAGAAAAAAAAAATTTCTCCCACCTATCCTACGTGGATAGTGCTGAGGGAAATATTTTTCCCTTTCATATACATTGGGAAATATTTTTGTGTTAAGCATTATTTTGGAAAATGATTTCTTTTGATTCTAAGGCTTTTATCTTTTACGTTGATATTGAAAACTCACATCTTTTATGCAATTTTGTTTTTAAAATGACTTGGTCACTTTGGTGACTTGGAGTTTTAGAGGACACTTCCAAATAATGAAAAAAAAAAATTAATAACAATATCAAAGTTTGAATACTAAAAGATTGAGGCGGGCTTGATAAATCAATAAATTAGTTTCCATGATCTTCAGGTAGATATATAGATTTTAATTTATCATTCATTCAGATATTTTATCATTTCGATTTGTAAGTCTATATTTTTATATCTTTTTTCACACATCCTAAATGATTTTTTTTTTCATCTTTTTATTTTTTCAATATTAGCAACTCTTAAACTTTTTCTTATATATTAGTTTCAAATTCCAGCTCTCAAGGTTTGTTTACTCATCTATCGAAGTAATTTGTGTTTTTGCTACTTTTATCTTTTTACTATGGCCCTTTCTAAAAACCCAACATTTTGATCAATCTAGTAGCGTTAGTCTAATGGTCATTTGATAAAACTTGTTTTTAGCATTAAGGGTGCATCTCGATCACATAATTTTCCAGTAGTTAATCTTTACTTTTGTCACCCACATTTATTCTATGTGTCACATCTTGTTCGATGCCCCACTACTCTAAAAAATACGGACACAATATATTTGAAGCATCCACTTGAGCGATTTTCTTCTCTTTTAGTTTATAGTGCCAAACTGCCAACTAGCTCTTGTCTCCATTGTTTGAACTTAACATTCAACACAATCCTGGTCTCATATACCAAAATACTGTCATCAGCAATCAACATCCACTAAGGCACGTCTCCTTATATTGATCGAGTTATCTCATCTATGACTGTTGCAAAAAGAAAGCGGCTTAGGTATAAGTATTGATGAAGACCAATTGCGATTGAAAATGCTATATTGGTCCTCCACATGTTCTAACATTCGTTTTTTTGTCTCGATACATATCTTACACTATATTAATGTATTTATTGAGAATACGCTTCTTCGTCATTGCCCACCAACGTAATTCTATTGATACCTCGTCGTGTTTTTTTCCAAGTCAATGAAAATCTTTCGCAAATCTCTTGTTCTATTCCAATATTACTTTATCATTTGTTTCATGAGATGAAATATTTCCATTATAGATTTCTATGGCACAAATCCAAAATGGCTTCTCTGATATGAAGGTATATCTCTTTATACCTCTGTCACTCTTTCCCATAACTTTATAGTATTGTATAGATAATAAGTGGATTTTTTAACAGTATACCTAATAATTGGATTTATTTCAATATAAATAAGTCGATATATTTTCAATATATTAAACAAAAATAGATTTATTTTTGACAATTTTTCCAACAAAAAAATAAAGAGAAGATACAAATAGAGCAATCTTAGGTTTTAAAAACGAAAGAATAGAAACATTAGCAATTGGCTGTTGACTATTGGCTATTGGCTTTTTTAGTTGGCTTGGTTGACCAGTTGGAAATGTTAGTTGTTTTTGTTGGCTATTTTTATGCTAGCTGGAAAAGTCATTGGTTTATGGAAATGTTTGGTAAATTTAGGTATTAGATATTGGTTGTTTATTAGGAAAAAATTGGATCAACAAACCAAAAGCCAATAAAAAAACCTAACTTAAGTAACTTTTTATTTTGGATTAAAAGTCAGCGTTTCATCTGGTTAGAGTGTCATTTACTAAACACCTTTTTTAGCTTTTTGACCAATCAACAAGCCAAAATGTAATAACATCTAAACACTCCAAAGAAATGAAATTATCATTATCATTATCATCATACTCAGTATATCACACTTATAAAAATGAAGTGACAAAAGCTAAAAGAAATTGATATAATAATTGTAATAGCAAACAAATATAAAGCCGTTGTCATGATTTTGACTTTACCTAAGTTGGTAGCAAAGGCAATTAGGCAAACGTAATTCATCCGTTTGTATGGAGTACGTAGTACCCATATTTAAGCTTCCTCCTCCCTCCCGGCTCCCACTACAATTTATTTTAATTTTTTATTTTATTTTATTTTATTTTTTATAACTTTGCTTAAATTTTGAGGATTCAGTTCTATTATAGTTGAACCAAATATTACGATTGAGTTGATTGAGTTGTATTATAGTTAGAACCAAATATTACTTTTCTTAACTAGAATTGTAAGTTTAATTCTCATATAGTTTTTTGGTTCCTTAAGTTTATTCTAAATCTGTGATAAAAAGCCTTTTGTAAATTTTACCCATCTTCTATCAGTATTTATTTATTTTTACAATTCGACCCGTATATACATGCCCTTTCTCAACCTTTAAAATAGTGAGTCGGATTAGGAGACCCGACCTATTGCACATATCTAAATACAACTAATCAAAAATTACAAATTACAAATTACAAACTCACGTTGAAAAATGAATGTACTTATTTCTATTCCAATCGATCAAATGTCTCATTTGTGTTTAGCACTATTCACTAATCACTTTTATTTTGTATTTTATTCTTAATCTATCGTTAAATCATAGTCAAGTGCGATCTTATTTAATTCGTCTCAATTTAAATTTTACTAATGTCAATATTTTATAATTTTTAACAAATAAAGATATTTAAAATTGAGATGTGCATCAAAATGTATACAAAACGAATCAAAATAAAATCAAAGAGCATTTTGCATAAAACAAATTTCACATGATCCTCTCATGCTCTATAAAGCTATTTCAAGGAAATTACATTGCATGAATGATTTTTACTCACTCAAATTAATTCTTAGGAGTATTTCTCATTTTCAACCCATTTTAAAATGAAATTTAGTAAGAAGAGCATCTAAGATTGAAAATACAAATATTCTTGTGAAAAAATTAACGAGACAACCTCAAAATAAAAAGTCTATATTTTTATTTTCTCTTTAATTTGTATTAATTGAGTTATTTAACCCGTATATACAGCGTCTTTTGGAGAGTCTGTCTCTCACAACAATTTGTGTTGTAAATATGAGCACTCTCTCAGTCCAATAAATTTAAAGTAAAGGGAAATTGTGGGTTTTCTAAGAAATTGATAATAAATGAATAAAGATAATAAATTATGTGGATGAAATTAAAAGATAATTTAAATACATGGATAACATAAAAAGAAAATAATAAATTATTGTTCAAAATTATAAATATTACAAAATAAGTACTCCTTCCAAATCTTTTTGTTTGTCCACTTTACTTTTTGCACGTATTTCAAAGTAAATTTTGAGGCATTATAAAAAATTATAAAAATTATATATTAAAATTCTTTGCATCAAGACGAATCTAACAAAATTTCATATGAATATATTTTGTCTTCAATATATACATTAAAAAATAAATTTAAAATTTTCTCTTTTAAAAAGGAAAAATTTAAAGTGGACAAAAAAAACAGAGCACATAAACAAATTAATATAATAGTATTTCATGTAATATGAGTTGTATAGAGAAAGTGAGGAAGTACGCCTTTATCATTTCGTACCAAAATTCAATATTTTGACGGTCTTTTAGCGGCCTTGATTTTATAAATTCTACTCCCTTCAATTTTTTAAGAAGTTACTATTTCACATGTGTTTTATTTGTTGTTTTTAAAACTTTTCATTCATATTATAAATTTTGGACAAAAATAATTATTCATATTCATTTTAATATTTTTATAATGTTTATGGACCCCATATATCTTCCACTAACTTCAATTTAACATTTTAATATTTTTTATGATCCCCACACATTTCCCACTAACTTTATAAAACTATTTTTTTATTAGTTGTGGTCTCATATTTTTTCTACTAACCTTTTTTTAAAATTTTTTTAATGCTTATGGTCCCTACTTTTCTCCAATTAAATTTATTATTCAATTAAATAATATATCCACTATCTAAAATATTCTATTTTTTTGGTTCCCGTGAACATTCATTTTGGGAACTTTATTAGGAAACAAAGGGAGTATCTTATTTAATTTTTCCATTTTTTGGAATTTCTTAGACTCTATTAACACGTCATGAATTTGTGACGTTCGTTTTTGTAATTTGTACTATTTTGTTTGATCTTATTTTTGCGTTTTAAATTATAATGTAAGTTTTTTTTTTTTATATATAATGCAAAATAATACATAGAATCACGACCTCATATTCTATACATTCTAATACTATTGGTATTTACTTTTGTTTTGTACAATCAATTTAGTATCCTATTTAGACTCAGGTTAGTTAATTCAAGTATATTATTGAGTTGAGTTTAAATGAGATAAACGAGATGTTACATCAATAATTGACTACTTCATCTTATGTTTTCAAATATGAATAATGAGTCATTAAGAGAGGACGGAAAATGGGCCGACGGGTTTGGTATACTCATATCCACTTAAAATCTTTATACCCATTACTCATGGCAAAATTCTAATATTCACGTTTGTCCATTTGGATATTCAAACTCATAATGAGTATACCCATCTTAAATCTGCCTAAAATTCAGTTCATGCTCGCATTATATGTGCTCCACGCAATCACAATTTCTTACAAATTTAATTATATATTTAATTTCGTATAAACATTGCAAAGTAATACGATAGAATTAATATCTTTAATTTTTTATCAAAAGTTTAGCAGTTTTTAATTAATATATACAAAATTAATGTAAAATAGTACATTATAGATATGACACGAGCGGGTATGGAATGAGGTGGGTGAATGTGACGCAGTAAAACCTCATATCCAACACCAACCCACTATAGCACTACCCATGTAGGATAAGAGCTTTTATAACTATATGACTATATCTATCCATTACCTACCAAATTCATACACACCCCAACTATAATAAAAAAATATGGTGCATATATGAGAAGAATTACAGTGAGGGATTTTGATCTTGAGAGAGAAAAGAGAATTAGAGAAGGAAGAAGATATGTTTTATTATTTTTTATTCACTGATATTCTCCAGCTACTTATACTTACAAAAGGAAGGGGAGTATTTATATGTAGATACAAGAGCTTATTAATAATGTTCTGTTATTGCATAACAATGAAAAAGCTAACCAACTACTCCTGACTCTTCATACTCTTCATCTAATATATCATCAGCCCCCCTCAAGCTAGGGATTGTATCTGGATACATGCCTAGCTTGGATTTCAACTTGTTATGCTGTAATGACCCCAGAGCTTTGGTCATGACGTCTGCAAGTTGCTCTGCTGAAGGAGTATATGTCAACTGAATTTATCCTTCAAGAACTTTGTCACGAGTGAAGTGACAATCAATTTCTATGTGTTTGGTACGTTCGTGAAACACAGAATTTTTACCAATGTGAATAGCACTTTGATTATCACAATACAAGGTTACTGGTTGTAGATTTGTTACAGCCAGTTCTGTAAGAAGTCTAACCAACCAAGTTGTCTCTGAAGATGCTGAAGCCATTGCTCGATATTCAGCTTCACTTGAGCTTTTGGAAAGAGTTGATTGCTTCTTAGATTTCCAAGACACTAGAGATTTGCCCAATAACAAGACATATCCTGTTACTGATCTTCTAGTATTGGGGCATGCTGCCCAATCAGAGTCTGAGTATGCTGTCAAAGTCAAGTGATCTGTAGCATATAGAAGAATTCCTTGACCCAAGGTGTGTGAAACATATCTCAGCACATGATGCAAGGCCTGTACATGATGTACTCTAGGCTGATGCATGAATTGACTTAGAGTCTGTATTGAAAAAGATAGGTCTGGTCTTGTGTGACTCAAGAAGTTCAACTTTCCTACTATCTTCCTGTAATGTGCTGGATCTGCATACAAGTCTCCATCATCAATCATAAGCTTCACATTTGGAGGTAGAGGACTTTTAGCCACCTTTGATACATCCATATTACAATCAAGAAGCAACTCCCTTGTGAATTTCTTTTGTGTCATCACAATACCATTCTGCAAGTTACAGATTTCTATCCCCAAGAAGTAATTTAGTGTTCCCAAGTCCTTGATACTGAACACTGAGTGTAAATGTTTCTTGAACAATAAAATTTCTGCTTCATTTGATCCTGTCACTATTATATCATCAACATATATAACTGCTACTGTGATATCATCAACAACATCTTTGATGAATAAGGAATAGTCATTTTTGGATTGTTTATAACCCATATGCTGCAGTTCAGAATTTAACTTTGCATACCACTGCCGTGAAGCTTGTTTAAGTCCATACAAAGACTTGGTAAGTTTGCAGACATAGTTGTTTGGATTGTCAACTCCTTGAGGAACTTTCATATAAACTTCTTCTATAAGTTCTCCATGTAGAAAAGCATTATTAATGTCTAATTGATACAAATTCCATTTCTTGCTTGCTGCCAAAGCTAGTAAACACCTTACAGTGGCCATTTTAACCACTGGTGAAAAGGTTTCAAGATAATCAATTCCATATTTTTGTGTAAATCCTTGTGCAACCAGCCTTGCTTTTAATCTTTCAATACTTCCATCTGCGTTAAGCTTCACCTTATAAACCCATTTACAACCAATTGGTTTCTTTCCTATTGGTAAAGGCACCAACTCCCATGTATCATTAGCAACCAGAGCATCTAACTCTTTGTTCATGGTTGCTATCCACCCTGCATCTTGAGAGGCTTCTAAGTAGCTAGAGGGTTCTGAAATTTTTGAGACCTTGTTTATCAGCACTTTCATTGGGGAAGAGAGGACATCAAATTGTACAATGTTACACCAATGGGTATGCAAAAAATCTGCTGCACACACATACTTATCTAAGTATGCAGGTCTTTTCTTTGGCCTATCTAATTGTCTGAGTTGAGGAACAGTGTTAGGTATATTTTGTGGAGCTGAAGTGTTTGAGGGTTTGAAGGAACTAGGTTCTGCAGAAACAACAATGTTATCATGTTCTGCAATTAGGTTATCAGGAGAAATTTGGAATGGTTCTGGTATTGGATAGTTCATGTCTAGGTCTAAAGGTGTGTTTAAGGGAAGAAAAATGAGATATTTTGTGCTGTTGTTCTGTGTTTCATAGTGAAAAGGTAAATGTTTCTCATAAAAAATTACATCTCTAGAAACAACCATTCGTTTTGTCTCTAAATCATACACCTTAAAGGCTTTCTGATTTGGTGGATACCCTAATAGAACACAAGGTGAAGACCTCTCATCAAATTTTGTTCTACCAGTTTTCAAAGTTGATACATAACACAAGCAACCAAACACTTTCAAGTGAGTCAGATCTGGTTTCTTTCCATTCAACAACTCATATGGAGAGGCAAATTCACTGAACTCAATGGCATTCTATTGATTACATGAGTAGTAGTTAACAAACATTCACCCCAAAATCTTATAGGAACTCTAGACTGAAAATATAGTGCCCTTGCAGTCTCCAATAAATGTCTGTGCTTCCTTTCCACAATTCCATTTTGTTGTGGAGTATTATGACAAGATCTCTGATGCTTAATCCCATACTTCCTGTAAACAAGTAGAACATCCCCTTCACATAGCTCTTTGGCATTATCACTCCTTATACATAGCACTAGACTGCTGTATTGAGTCTTAATGAAAACAAGAAAATCAGAAATAATATTCACAACATCAGTTTTGTTCCTCATAAGAAATGTCCATGTATTTTTAGAGAAATCATCTACAATGGTAAGAAAATAGCTAAAAGCATCATGAGTCTTATTCTTATATGGACCCCATGTATCTATATAAAGTAATTCAAAACATTTCTCAGCTTTAGACAAACTTACAGGAAAAGGTTTTCTCGTCTGCCTAGCCTTATGACAAACTTGACAAATCACCTAACTTCCTACTTTACTGTCAAAAACAGAATTAACTAGATGCAACTTATTGAAAGGCATATGTCCCATTCTAAGGTGCCAAAGATTTGCATCTTTAGCAATTTTACCAACTTTAGCTGCATCTGCAACTGCAACCTCTTGAGTCTCTATCTTCCCTGACTTTACCATAGTTCTATCATCAACAGCATATAACCCAGATACCAATTTACCAAGCACCACTGACTGACTCAAAGTTGGCCCCTGAATTATGCATTTATCATGAGTAAAAACTATCTCACATTTTAAATCTCTGCATAATCTATTAGTAGAGATCAAATTGAACTTCAACCCAGGCACATGTAAAACATTCTGCAATTCTATACCATTATCAAAAAGCACAGTTCCAATATGTTCAACTGTCACATGCTTACCATCAGCAATAGTAATTGTGTTTGGACTTTTATCAAACACTTTATAATTCTCAAACAAATCTAAACTTGAACAAATATGGTCTGTAGCACCACTGTCAACAATCCAATTTTGATTTGAACAAGTTAAGAGACATGTACCTGCCACATATGCTTGAGATTTATCTGATCCCTGAGTCTGTAAAGCCTTAAGAATACTGCTGAATTGATCTGAAGAGATATGAGTAACATGTTCTGCTATCTCCTCATTTCTTTCTTCCATTTGAGCTATTGCTGTCATCTTTTTGACTTTTCCTTTAGCTAAAGTTGAAGGATACCCATGGAGTTTAAAACATTTTTCAATTGTATGTCCAGGAATTCTACAATGTTCACAGTAAGGTCTCTTCCCTGCTATCACCAATCCGTTTCCATTAGATGACTGAAAAGTCATCCTAGAACCTTGATAATGATTCTTGTAGTTCCTTTTATAATCTGCAGCAAACACCATAGCTCTATTTCTTGATTCTTCATCAATCAAGCTTGCTTGCCTCTGTCTTTCTTCTTGTATGAGCAGTTTATATGCCATAGAAATGGTTGGCAAAGGCTGCATCATCAAGATATTAGTTCTTACAGTAGTAAACTTATTATCCAGCTTCATAAGCAATTATACCAGCCTTTCTTCTTGTTGTTGTTTCATGAAAGTTTGATTACAAGTACAGCCAGCACTTGTACAAGAAGGCAATGGATTTATCTGATTGATTTGATCCCAAATAGCCTTCATCTGAGTGAAGAACTCAGTAATTGAAATTTCTTGACCTTGTTTCAAATCTGTTAAAGATTGTTGCAAAGTGTATAATAGAGGTCCAGAAGTCTGAGAAAACCTTTCCTCAAGATCCTTCCATATTTCTTGAGAAGAAGTTAAAAACAAAACACTCCTAGCAATCGAACTTTCCAAGGATCTCAAGATGTAAGAAATGATTATAGCATCACATCTTTTCCATACACTACAATTTGGATCATCTTCAGTGGGTTTCGGCAAGCTTCCATCGATAAACCCTAATTTATTTTTCGTCGCGAGTGCAATGACCATACTTCTCTTCCATTCTCCATAAGCTTCACCAGAAAACTTCTCAGAAACAATAGGCAAAGCCGTATTCTCAGATGGATTGATATAATAAGGTGAATTTGGATCAGAAGTTACTGCAATTGACAAATTTGTCGCCATTTTCAAGCAGAAGAGAAAGAAAAGATTTCTTGTAGAAATTTTCAGAAATTCGAAGCTATTATAACTGATTTCACTATAATAATCGAAAGATTTGAAGATCTTTGAACTCTCGCTCTGATACCATGAGAAGAATTACAGTGAGGGATTTTGATCTTGAGAGAGAAAAGAGAATTAGAGAAGGAAGAAGATATGTTTTATTATTTTTTATTCACTGATATTCTCCAGCTACTTATACTTACAAAAGGAAGGGGAGTATTTATATGTAGATACAAGAGCTTATTAATAATATTCTGTTATTGCATAACAATGAAAAAGCTAACCAACTACTCCTGACTCTTCATACTCTTCATCTAATATATCATCAATATATAACTTCCTAAATTTCAAAATCGATAGAGCCAACAATTTTAGAAATAATAAGTGTTTTCTCAATGTGCACCATTTATTTCAAGGACAAGCTTCTTAACCTTCCACACATTTGGAGATGACAAGACATCTAATAAATTTATTTTTTTAATGGTAGGCCTAGAAAAGAAAGTACCTAGCAACAATTAAAGCCATATAATACCTTTTGTGAAAAAATATATATATAAACTTTAGCTAAAATAAAATTTGATATTCAATAAATCTAATAACTTGCATAAGGGTAGTACATGATTTAAACAAAAAAAAACACAAATTTTTATGAAAGACGGTGTCTTTGAGAGACCATCTCTAATTGGAACGGTTTTAGACATTAAAAATGATATAAGTAGACATTTAAGATATTGAAAGTTATCATTAAAAATATGATAAATAAGCATTAAAAATAATATAAGTAAGCATTAAGAATATAATAAATAGACAATTAATTATTAATAGAGTGGGCTTTAACTTATGTATCTTAAAAAGACAGTCTAGCTAAAAAAACACTAAATATTAATATATTATGGACTCCCGCAAAATCAAAACATTATAAACAAATACTGCAACAATGTCCACTCACAAATGTCCATATTCGAGGTACCTGGTGAGGATGGCATGTACTATTAATACAGTCTGGCTGATTTTAGATAGTCCGGGTCCATTACTAGATTTTTTTTAACCCAATTCTTATTTTTCGACACCCTTTTAATTTTATCGCCACTCTTATTTTAAATTAATTTAATAAAATGACGAAAATATCCTTGTACTTAAAAATTTTAAATTTTCTATAAAACACTTCAAAACTCACTTAATAACACTTTAATCACTTCAAAAAACACAAAATTTACACATAAAATTAATCGGAGCTAAAGTGCGATTGAACCTAGGAGGAGCCGTTAACAAAAACTCGAGGTAATTTCAATTTTAATGTAATTCAAAAGTAAAAAAAATAAAATAAAATAAAATTACGAGTCGCACAAAAAGTGCGACTGAACCTAGGTGGAGTGGCACAAAAAGTGCGACTGAACCTAGGAACAGTCGCACTTTTTGTGCGACTCCTCCTAGGTTCAGTCGCACTTTTTGTGCGACTAATAATTTTTTATTTTTATTTTTTTTCTGAATTTTGAATTACATTAAAATAGAAATTACCTCGAGTTTTTGTTAACGAGTTTTTGAATTTTTAATTACGGGTTCTGCAAGGCGAGCCAGGCAGGAACAGGCGGCCAGACATAGTCAGGCCCAATGTTCGAGTACCCTAGACCATGCGCGTAGTCGCTTTGAGCGCCAGACTAGCCTGCGTAGTAATACGGTCGGCTCAGGTGATGATGATACTGATTACGACGAGTCTGTCAGTCGGGAAAAGTCTGTCGGTCAGGATGAGTCTGTTGGGCATCCTGTTGATTGGACGCTCGTCACAGGGCATGCCGGTCAATTTAAGATTAGAGGGCATGGCACGGTTGACACTTCTGATCACGCAAGAGTCAACCAGGTTGAGGATGCGGCTCCACGGGGGAGGAGGCGCTCACAGTCGCGGATATTTACTGGTTGATCACATCACCCCAGCCCAGGGGCCCTGTTGACACCAGTTTAATACCCAGCTACGGTGGACACGTAGCGAAGGTTATATTTGAGGGATCGGAGCGCACGCCTCCGATTTTGGATTGTCACCCTAGGAAGAGGACGTTGGAGGCGATCATCAGACTGCAGGACATGTCTGATGAGCTGTATGGGGTCGGGGTGTTATCTGCCACTCCTCTAGGTCGTTTGCCGCACATAATGCACCATCACATTGATAGTGCTCTTATTACGGCCTTTGTGGAGAGGTGGCAGCCTGATACCAACACCTTCCACATGCCATGGGGGGAGATGACCATAACGTTGCACGACGTGCAACGCATTTTAGGAGTTGGCATTGACGGTTCACTTCCCGCTAAACCTGCTGATGGTGACTGGAAGCTTGGCCTGGCCGGTCTGTTTGGGGAGCCAATTTCGGAGTTGCGTAAGAAGGGGTACTTCACCAGCGGGAGCATTAACGTTGGTGAAATGTTGCAGCTATGCCACCGTTCTCAGTCTCTGGAGACTCAGAATACTGTGTATTACATGGCTATAGTGGGTTCCACACTGCTGGTGGATAAGACTAGAGTCGGGATGCGGCGTCACCCTGTACTTGCTGTGACTGATAATCAGGTGAGAATGCTTGGGGTTCAGTGACGCTGGCTAACATGTATCGCCAACTGGGTATGGCGATAAGGACTGGGTGCAAGACTATTGCTGGTTGTCTGACACTGTTGCAGACATGGATTTACGAGTACTTCCCATCTTTCTGCCCCCATCCTCGTCAAGCTGATATGCCTAACAAGACTAGGGCAGAGATGTGGTCCCCGTAGAAGCCAATTCGTGAGCTGAGCAAACTGAGAGACTGTAGGAGTATATTAGACTCCATGACAGAGACACAGGTTTTGTACATGACCTCACACATCGTTATGCTAATTATTTTAATTTTATATTATGTTTTTTATGATAACTTTCTTTGTAAGCAGGTGGAATGGACTCTATACATGACTTCTCTTAGGGTTTTATTGAACGATCACCCACCCACCCCCTATATCGAGGGTATCACCTGTTTTGATATTGTCGTGGTGTATTTTCCTGAAAGGACAGTCAGATTGCTTGGTTTTGTACAGGCTATTCCCCCCCCCCCTCCGTTGAGACCTACCCAAGCTCTGCGACCAGCACAGGGTTCCCATTCAGTGACATTCGCTTCTCCAACTATGCACACGGAGATGTGGAGTAGGTTCCCCTATTGTGCCCGTGTTGGTGATCAAGCACTGCGTCGAGCATCTGTTCCATCAGAGGCTGTCCCTGAGGATATCGAATGGTTTAGAGTGTCTTCCTACACATTTCTAATCCCCGGTGAAGGACCTACTGCTGCGTTTGGTGCAGCGGATAACAGAGTTGAATACGTTAGTGTTTCTATTTATCTGTTTAATTTTTATGTGTCATTACCGAAATTGTTGTCTAATTTTTTGGTAATACTATTGTTTTGTTTGTACAGTTTGCAGCTGAATTTCCAACTCGACTCGCGCCATTGCTTAGGATGCCAGCTGTTGTTAATATGACGCCCCGGGAAAGACAGGCTGCTGATTTGTATTTGGATGAACTTAGAGATTTGTTTGCCGAATGGCAAGAGTTTAGAGGGCACAATCCTTCATAGACATTTATGTTTGTATTGATGCAGAATTTGTCTTATTACGCTTTGCGTTTGATTCACTAGCATATTTATTCACGAACTTAATTATGGAATGAATACTATAAATACAATTACTACAATGAATACAATTAATAAAATGAAAACACTAAGTACAATTAGTACAATAAATACAATCAACGCGCAGGCTACACAGCATTGTATTATAGAGTATCTAAATTAACTGCATCTTCGGCGGTGTTATTATGTTGTGGTCGTTGTACGCCGCACAGTCTATTCCAAAGTGATATCCTGTTGCGATACTGTCTCTCTAAATCTCTACATGAATTGTTAGTTGCTGCTCTCTAATTTTGCTGGACTGGCGACAGTGGAGATGAATCATCGTTCATTAAAAGCTGAACATAATGATTCCCGTTCACCCAAAGAATATGTACAAGTTTATTAACGCCATGCATTCCCCCAGTTCTCCTTACCAGAAGTACTAAACAATTATACATTGGATTACCATCGGCAGAGCCATAATGCGCAATTGCAATGTTGAGAAACGTTGCTGCAGAATACAATGCTGTCATTTCCATACAGTGACTGTACGGGGCAAGTCCTTTGCTATGGGCACCAATTTTGTATATAGCATTCTCCACCAATTCTGCTGATAGATACACGCGTGCATATTGATCTCTATGCGTTTCCATTTCCAAACTCATTGCACGTCGTAAAAGAGGCCATGCCTCCTAGCCCCCTAACTCAGTGACGGCAATAGCTCTAAATCCACAGTTTCCGTCACCTATAACATCAATCCAATCAAACAAGTACGGCGGAAGAATATACGGAATGTGATTTGGCCACGAAAAAAGTGAAAAATCACGACCTGCTGAACCATCTGAAAAAATAACAGTATATTAATATCATTCAATTGATCTAAAACATATATGATTATAGAAAAGGAAATACGGGTACCAGATAAGTTGAAACTGAAGTTAATACCAACTGACGATTGGTTTGATCGTTTGCTAGATCTACCACTAGATCTCCCGCGTGATGAAGATCTGGATCCGCGACCCCTTGAGGATGATCTATTGTACTCGAACGCACTTTTGTTTCTTCTGAGGGTTCTGCTTGTCGTTGGTCTTCCCTTCCTCGGTGGACTTGCTTGTGGCTCAGGTATATCGGTATCATCAGGGTGTAGTTCATGTTCAAGTACCTGAGACATGCGTTGTACCACTGCGGGGTCGGCTTTTAAAACTTCATCCACTAACGATTGAAAGTACTCTTTATCATCGGCGTTTGCGTTCTGTACTTCTTCGTTGGCGTCTTCTTCTGCCTTTAAGTACTTTAACGTTTTCCAAAATGGATGTATATCATCCAAGTACAACGAACCATGAGAACTGATTGACAAGTAATAGAATCACGCGCAGGGTAATCCGTAGGTTCTTTGAAGTACACAACCGCATTTGTCAAAAACATAAATCCCCAAGTTAACATCCGGTTGTGCTCCATCATCAATTGTTCCAAGGAAAATATGAAAACATGACGATACAACGGTATCAAAAAATTAAGTCGCGACGTCCTTGAAATCAAATTCATAGATTCCTGCAGAACTTATCTTATCCTCGATTGTTGATTCGTTATCTGTGCGTGTGCCCTTTTAAAGAGGGTATCAAATAAGCTGTTACCTCTACGCAGTTAGTACTTGAAGCAAGAGTATTGGCTTTCAACTCTACTGGTAGTCTGGTTACCCAAGTGCAAACAGTCATTCGTCCACGCACGCACAAATTTCTCTTTGTTAGGAATCCATGTTCCAGCCAAATATCGCACGACCCTCCTGTTCCTAGTCGACCAAGTAGACACAATCCGTTCCCACCTATTATCAAATTCAGGGATCGTCAGACTGTTAACCAAGGGGTTTCATTTTGTTTGCCTGAATATCTGCCCCTGTTGATTTCTCTTTCCGCCGCATAATTTGTCGACCATGTTCTCCACGTCATTGCCAATATGCCATACGCATAATAAATGTCGTACATCTGCATTAAACAGAAATTTTAAATTAATTGAGATATATATATATATATATATATATAGATCGACAATAATTAATCATTAAAACCTGTTTACCTGGAAAGACAACACGAATAGCTGCAGACAAACCCTATTCTCGATCCGTTAAGATTACGTTAGGCGTCTGAATTCTGCCGTAAATATCCCTCAACCTCTCCAACACCCAAGAATAAGACATAGCCGCCTCATCTCGCATCAAACAGAACGCAACCAAGAAGTTGTGATTGGTTGGCGTCATTCCAATTATTTGGCGAAGGGGCCACTTTTGCTTATTAGTTTTGTACGTTGTGTCTATCAACACAACATGGGGCCATGAACGTATCATCTGCATAGATTTAGGATTTGCAATCAATAATCTACTCAACTGCCCCTCACTATCAAAGTCTGTCCAAACTACATAATTATGCTCTGTGGCCATATAAAGACAGTGTTGAAGAGGAGTCCTACCATCCATCTCTTCTGTTCTTATTGACTGTCTTACATTATAAATTTGATTCATACTAGCAAAAAAACCAGGAGAATTCCTTCTAATTGAAGTCATTATAAACGCTGGTTGAATGCCAGTTGCACTGAGATCTCGTATGTGCTGCCTAATATCGACAGTCATCCCATTTACTCTTATTTGACCATCTCTGTACACCAAGAACGGGTGGTTATGTCTTCCTTTTTCACCGGGAAACACTTTTACCGTCCAAGGTCTTTCCCCTGGTTTACGACTACTTCCTAAAATCATAAATTTACACCCACAAGCCCTACTTTTGGAACCAGGTCGGGCAGCATTGTATAAGTTATGCAAATCACCCTTTATATTACCATAGCGGTGACATCTTAAGTACAAACTCACTCTAGAACGCCCTTCCTTTTGTTTATATGAAGCACGTGTAAATTGAAAACCAATTCTTAGTGCTATCTCATCAGCCTAAGCATGTAAATTATCTACAGAATTAAATTTTCTATCGGTAACAAATCTATCAGAGTAATCTATTATTCCCTAAGTTTTCAAAGTCCTGCAAATATAAATTTATTCATAATAATTAAAAGATTAACTATTTAATATATTAACAATATCAATTAGTTTAATAATTCAAATTTCAATATATTAAAAATATCAATACAAAAATATGAAATAAAAAATTTTACTAAATAAAATACATATATAAGATAAAATATATTAAAATAACATAAATAAATAATTTAAGTAAACACAAAAATATATAAAATATATGAGTAAATAAAATAATTTACTATAATATTTAATAAATAATAATAACTTAAAAAATAATTATAATAAATAAAAGAAATAATTTTTCAAAAAAACGAATTTTAAAAAAATTCCAGAACCCCCTCGGTCGCAGAAAAAGTGCGACTTGACCTAGGAGGGGTCGCACTTTTTGTGCAACTGGACCTAGGCCTAGTCGCACATTTTGTGCGACTGGGGGTTCTGGAAAATGTTTTTTTTTTTTGAAAAATTTTGAATCGATTAATTACTTACCGAATCGTTATCATGCTCGTTTTGGTTCGCCATTGTTATTCGATGTACACTTTTACTTGTTTAAGTTAACATAGTGTTTTTAGAGAGTTTTAGCGAGATGTTACAGTTTTTGAGTTTGAAAATTATGCAGGGGCAATCTTGAAAATTCATTATATATAGGGTGGCGATAAAATAAAAAAAGTGGCGATATTTAATAATACCCTTTTTTAATAACGCCCAATACCTAAGTTGATGACCCATTTGCTGAAAATTGAAAATGAGTTTTTATTTTTTTTATTTTTTTATTTATTTATAAATAATTTAAAAGAAAAGGCGTTGTAAAATTTAATTCTCCAAATATGCGTTTTCGTGTTTGAGCCTAATATCAGGGCTTGTTCGCTGTTATTAATAGAATAAGAGGAAAAAAATTCCACGACTTGTTCTCTGTTACTAAGAGCGAACAAAAGAAAGACAATGTTATAACGTTAAAAAGACAAAAAAATAAACTACTTGTTTGTTCGGTGTTGTTAACAACAAACTAACATTTGTTCTCTTTTGGTTCTTTTAAACTATTTTCCTTTGTTTACTGTTAGTAACAACGAACAAATATCTGACCTCATCTTTGGCATGAAGACGCTTATTTTGACAGTTAAAAATCCAGAAGTTTATTTTGATTTTTTTTTTGAAATAAGCTTATTTTATTCGATTTTTTCCATTTGATGGAGCCCTTGCTTATTTTGCTGCTAATCCTAGCCCAATATAGATTTAATTTGTTGACCGATATGATCATCTAAAAGTATTAGTTGATTTAGTAACTATTAAGCCAACTTTAATTGTTTAATTGTTGCTGATTACTGCAGAAAAAATGAGTCAAAAGCTAAAGGCCAATAAAAAAACTTACTCATAGTTTTTAGGTTTTTGCTTAAAAAATCAAATTTTCAATAGGGTTAAAAATTATTTATCGAATAATTTTTTTGTTGTTTAACCAACACACCCAATATAATAGACTGCTTATTTCAAGTAAGATTTTATCTCTAGTGTCAAAAAGTTTTCCCCATCCTTTACCTTCCTCCCCTTCCGCTTTCCTTTCCTTCTAATTAATTTATTATCCAAACATAGTATTATATTGAGTTGTTGATTTTTAAATCATGACTTAAAGCTATTGCGGACTCAAAAATTTTCAGAATAAATCACGTACTGTTATTTCACTAGTGGAAAAAACCTCATTTGCTGCGGTTTTTTTGCCATTATTTGCTGCGGTTTTGGCCCCCAGCAATAGTGATAGCAGCAAATGTCCTACTTTAAATGCTGCGGTTCAAAACCGCAGCAAATAAGGGCATTATTTGCTGCGGTCATGGGCAAAAACCGCAGCAAATAAGGAGGGTTATTTGCTGCGGTCAGGGGCAAAACCGCAGCAAATAAGTGTGCATTATTTGCTGCGGTTTTGCCTCTGACCGCAGCAAATACTCTATTTTTTTTTTCTTTTTTCGTTTTATACTCATAATAATCCAATAATAATGTACATTGTAATAACAATGATTAATCCAATAATAAATCAAATGATAATCACAAATAATCACCAAAAATCTCTTTGTAATAATAATCCAATATTAATAATATGTACGTACATATATATATAATATATACATTAAAGTTATATAGTAATTAAAATCTATACTAATTACAAAAAAGGAACAAATATGCTTCAGTTTGCCAACTTTCATTCTTCCTATATGAAAATTTCTAGTCTTCCTGAGAACTTCACTTCCATTAGTGAAAAAAATACAGGTACAAAGAGAGGAAGAAAAGTAGTAGACACTGGGCTTTCCATTCTCTTTTTAATACATTAAAAATATAGATGGTAATATGAGAGCACAAACCTCCTGTATAATAAAGACTAATAAGTTAGCCTATGTTTTGTGTGATGGCAAAACCACGTGAATCTACTACTCTTAAGCATGCTCTTCATCATGAGCTTTCTGAATACCGATCCAGCGTGCATAGTCCACCCATCAAAGAGCACTTAGCACAAGTTTCTGGTTGTGAAACATAGGTTCCAGTATTGAGGGTCTTTATCACTTGAGTGACTCATATATATAAGGAGTCATGTTCAGAATTTCGGGAAACTTAACAGGTTTTCTTAACTTCGTAAAATTTTCCGCCTGGAAAGAATAGTGAAAAGATAAGCATGCATATCTAAAGCATATTTGCAAATATGAAAAAAGAACACTCCAGATTGGCATCTAGAGAATAACCTGAAATCGCTTAAGCATGATTGTAAGAATGTTTGGTGCTTGAAATACAGTCAACTTCTTCTTAGCTTTCTCATAAGATTTACATCTGCAGCATAATGACAGGCAAAATAATGAAATCTAAACATATAATTAAAAGCATATTGCAGGGATAAAGGCTTTGGCATTGAGTATATATAACAAAAACCATACAAATATTTTTATTAAATTAAAAATTAAGAAAATAGTTAGTTGAGGAAATGTGAAAAAAATTTGGAGAACCTGCTGCAATAGTATTTGTTATCTCCTTCTAACATTTCAGAAGTCGTAAATCTTTTAAGTGCTTGTTTCAGAGTCCTGATATCCCCCTCTATCTCTACAGTGAGGTCCATCATCCTTTCATATATCTCTGATTTAAAGTGGCACTTCATGCATCTTATCTGAAATAAAAAAAAAAAAAACTTAATATTGCACAAGCAAAGTCAATACAGAAGTTACAGAATATCAATGCTCGCTCTCAGCAAAGAGTCAGACCTTAGAATGAAGATAGCCTACAAATGTCATGCCAACGAGAGTGCTTTCTTTAGCCACTGAACCTGCAAGTCCAGCCAGCTCAACACAAACCGACTGCATAGAATCAACAGCATACCTGCCATCTTAGCGGTAGGGGCAATAAATACATCCATGATTATGTTAAAACTCCATGTGCAGGAATACATGTAAAAAAGAATGTTATAGATGTCATAATGTTTCTCACCTCAAAAACTCATGGGCATCTTCTTCTCTTCCATGACCAAGATGAGTAATGTTAGAGAGGATTCGAATGGGGGATAGTGGAGTGTAACCTTCCTTTCCCTTTAGCATAAGATGTTCAAACTCACAAACAAAACACCATTTTTCCTTCTAGCCTGACAGACTGAAAGCAAAAGAGAGTTCTTAAGCACAAAAGTCAAACAACTACAAAAGTATTTAAGTCCAGGTGCACAAGAGGATTAGATACTTGCATTCTTTAGAATGAAGTCCTTGAAGGAGATACATTGTCAAGGGCCAAGTGTAAGCAAGGCATTGGAGCACAACATTTGCATAGCAACTGCAAAACATTTAACGCAAAAATTCCATAAGAAGTTGCAACTTGTAAACAAAAAGACTACTGCCACATCCAAGAATACTAAACTAAACAAAACCAATTCATTTTGAGATGTGGTATTAGATAGTGATGGAAAATTGTAAACAAAATAATTTTTAATAGTTTATGCTTGTTAAATTGAAAACACATATCATCCCCATTACCAACATAAAATACCAACAACAAAACAGGCCATTGAACTCATATACTGAATATTGATATACTGATATACTCAACAACAACAAAACAGCACGTTAGAAGAGAAAACCACATCAAAATAACATATACTGATATACTCATACATCAATGAACTCCAAGTAACCAAATGTTTGCATAAACGAACATGATATATATGATAAATTTAAAACTTAAAAACAACAACAACATACACATTCATAAAGTATGACAAATTTAAACCTAATTTACAAAATCAAAATGAAAAAGATACCTTGAATTTCGTGGGTTTTGGTGGGTTGTGTAACCTATACAATGAAAAAAAAATTAGTATAAAAAAACTAAATTCCTAAAACATAATGAAGGTTGAAGAACTTAAATTAAGCTTGAAAAAATAATACCTTGAAGAAGAACAAGACTAAGTCCTAATTTCGTGGGTTTTTGAAGGAAGCAACAATGGTGGGTTTCAAATGTTAAAGAAGAAGAAAAAGAACGAAAATGGTGGGTTTAGGTTGAAATGTTCGTTGGGTATGCGAAACTGAAGGAAGCAACAGTACAATGATGAAGAAGACAAACGAAATTGAAGACGACACACAGTACAAAGATGAAGAAGCAACAGTAGCAATGTGCGAAAATGGTGGGTTTTAGGAGGGCTTTTGATTTTACAGTAAGTATGAATAATGGCTGCAAAGAAGCTACTGGAACGTCATTTTAATTTTTTAGAAGCAATATTTGCTACGGGCTTCGAGGGAGAACCGCAGCAATTTCTTAATAATGGCACTTAATTGCTCCGGGCATCAACAACCGCAGCAAATAACACTCAAATAATGAAGCAGTTAACAGTTATTTGCTGCGGTCAGAAGGGAAACCGCAACAATTATTATGGCAATGGAGTATTTGCTGCGGTTGAACCAAAAAACCGCAGCAATTAATAGTTTTTTTTTTTTCTAAATCTTTTTCCTATTAATTGTTGCGAATATATTAAAACCGCAGCAAATGATAAGCAGCAAATACGTTTTTTTCCACTAGTGTTTGTTATATTTGTATAGAGATTTTTTTATATAAAAAATTCAATATAAAGGTTATGAGGTAAAGTGTAAAATTAGAAAGTCTTATATGAATCAAAATAATAAAAAATTAAATAAAATAGTAAAAATCTTATGTAACAGTATTTAGTAATTAAAATATGAATCTGGAGATATTTACGCTATGAGGAAATGAATTATCTCACAAGTCACAATGGATCATTGTGATTTGCCTTGACACCTTGTATATAAGTTTATTATGTATAAATGATGAGAAAGTAGATATTTGTTATCACTTTTTCTTTGTCTATAAAAAATACCTAATTGGAACATTTCCATTGATATTGATTAGAGGTGTTCATTTGGGTGATCGGGTTGGTTTCGGACGGGTGTCATTCGAATCGATTGTATTTTGGATCGGTTATATTTCGGATGCGTGTTGCGACGAGTCACACTCGGATTGGGTCAGTTAGTCACGGTTCGGTTGAAGATCGGTTATTCGAGCTATCGGGTTAGCATCAGTTCGGTGTTGGTTGAAGTTCGTGTCGAGTATCAATCAGTCTCGGGTTGTCATCGGTTAATAATTGGTTCAGTTTTCCAGGTACAAATCGGGTTCGGGTATTTTTCAAGTAGAATTCGGCTACAAATTGCGAATTACTAATTACTATTGATCGAGTCATTATCAGATTAAGTTGTTAGTCATTTTTTAATTGCTGATAAGGTTCCTTTACTTAAAGCAAAATAGTGAAAATGCAAAATCAATTAATGATCATTATTACATTGTTACTTTTACTTGTTTGAACAGAAATTAAAATTATAAAGTTCTATCAATTTTCATCTAATTCGATTAAAAGTAGTTAAATAAACATTGACTATTGATTATTAACTAAATATATGAAACCATGTATTTATAAGATTTATTTTATTAAAATATTTATCACTTTCTTAAAATAACTAATAAGATGATTGAATATAAGTCGATCATACTTCTATGTAAAAAATTGGATCAGGTTTACAGTAGTTCGATCTAAATTTCGTTCGGATTAAGTCGGTTTTAACTGGATCGAGTTCAGTCTAGCTCGAGCATGATTCGGGTCGGATATGACTCGGGTCGGTCATTATTAGGTTCGGATAATCTCGATTAACGGTTATATGTCGGTTAGAAAAATTGATTACAGCTTGGGTTTAGTTTTCCCATTTTCGGTTGTCAACCGGTTCGTGTATTGCTTCGGGTCGGGTAATGTCGATTCGATAAACATAAAAAAGGAACACATTTTCGGATCGGATTTTCGGGTCGAGTCACTTTTGAACAGCTCTAATCTTGAGGCTTTAAGACTGTGAACTTTTAGGTCGAGTTTGAGTTCGGATCATATATAAACAGGTCAGAAAATCCTAGACTCAAACCCAATCCGTTTAGTTAATTGGTTTGAAAATCACAACCCTAACTTGACATGCAACAGATCAAGTCGACCTGATTTTGACTGACTTAACTCGTTAAATAATATTTTGTTTTCATTTTAAGGTTTTTTACATTGATTACATCTAATTTTTTAGGCTTTAATTGTATACTTTATGTTTTTTTTGTTGTTTATTTTGTATTTACTATAAAAAAATAAGAAAATATTTAATGAGTTAAGTTTAGGTTATACTTATCGATTTAACTCGGAATTAACACGTTTAATTAAATGGGTTATACAGGTTTGTTTTAGATTTAAAATTTTGACCTAAACCTAACTCATTTAACAAAAATAGATTTGGTCGGATTGACCCATTTAATTAATTGAGTCAAAAGTCTCAACCCAAACCCATTTATTTCAGGTTAAGTTTAAGTTGGATTATCAGGTCGGGTCAGCTTTTGCCGAACGTAGTTAACTTTGAATGCCATCCTTGCTAAAACTAGATTTTTGAGTGAATATTATCTATAACGTTGAGATAAGAAATGTTGTTGTATTATTTATATTTTTCTAATTGTCTTATTACTTTTTAAAAATAACTATATACTGTATGTCAAAATATTGTAAGAAAACACAAATTGTTATAAAGGCCGATCTCACAGTAAAACACACTCTATATATACGTGAGTTAAATAACTTAATAAATACAAATTATGAAAATAGACCCTTTGTACAGAGAGACGGTCTCTCATAAAGCATTAAGAAGTAACACAAATATTAGGTGAGACTATCTCACTTGTAAGATTCATCTTAACCAATTTCAAAACTTAAAAGACCAATTTCAAAGCTTTTGAATTGACATTTTCAGTCATTGAATTTGACAAATTCAAGCTTTAAAACGTCAATTCCAAGGCTTAAGACTAAATGCAAGACTCAAAAAATCAATTTCAAAAGTTTAAAATTTTCATTTCATCTTTAAAGTAAGATGACTCAAACATTAAAATTGATATTAAAAACTGCAAAATTATCTTTGTAAGTCTTAATATGTCGAAATAAATTTCTTTTACGGAGTCTGAATGAATTACACAGCTTAGATCGTCTCCTAGAAGACTTATAAAAGTAAAAAGTCACATGAAAGCCCTAAATATGGCAGCCCAAGCCTTGTATGTTTGGACGCGTCTAAAAACTAAAGATATCCAAAGATATGAAGTAGTATTGTTGTGACATAAATCTACACAAAGATTCTTTGACTGGTATTAATATTCAAATGCTTACGTGTTTACATGACTCAGCTGCTTATACAGGTAAGCTACCAATTATCCTACGTGTTCCAATACTATTTTGCAATATTTCTCATTGAAAGCTTTTTTTTACCTGAAAAATCTCTTTTTCTTACAAGAGGATTTCCTAAAAATTAAGCATAAACGTGAGAGGTGAGTGGACTATTCTTGTTGAGTGTCATCTCTCATATTCTTATCCTTGGTTGGTTGATATTTTATCTAGTTGCCTACAAATAATTTTACATTTATTATTATCTTAGTTTGTAACCAGAGCAAAATAGCCCTTATGATCTGATACTTATTTGATTTTAAATTAAAATTGACTTTAATTTGACTTTTAAATTAGTTTATAATTATGTAAAAGCTAATGTAGACAAAAAATAATTTTGAACCCACTTAAAAACTTGATCTGAAAATGACTTGATGATGACCCGAATGAATAGCTTTACATGTAACTGAATCCCTTTGACCCAACTTCAAAATAATTTTAAAATTATGTATAAACCAATATAAACACAAGATCTAATTTTAAATTAACCTAAAATACTTAATCTGAAATCAACCATGACCTGAATAGTTCCCCGTTGATCAAATGCCACACATTGCATGTCCTGGATTTTTGCTTGATTTATAGAAGTATGAGATTTTTTTTCAATTAAATTGATGACAAATTGAATTTATTGAAATTGAATTGAACTTGCCTTATGGGGTTAGTTATTAGTAGTCGAAGGCTGACTCATTCTCGAACACTAGTAATAACAACATATTAATAGTATATATTTTAGCCTACAAATTATTAATTCTATGTATAAATAACTTTAGTAACTTGTGTCTTGCTAAAACATAATAGAATTACTCAAACACCCCTCATTTAAAAGCTTTTTAATGTTTGATATGAAAATTTTTTAATTTAGATAATAAGTTTAAATGAGGTAAAATATAAGCTTTTAATTAAAAAAAGAGATAAAAACCAATAAGTCAAAATAATTTAATGGAAGATTAACAGTTCATATAAGTTTAGGAAAATTTAGATGAATTACAAAGAGTAGATCCTATATGAAGATTAATTACATTTTTCACATTTAGGATTAATATGAAAATTTAAAACAAAATTACACGCTAATTCTTATTCAAAATATTTGATTAAGTTAATAATTATAACTAGTCTTTCTTAACCTATACATTGTGCCATTGTAGCATGGATTTCTTAAGTCAATCTTTTATTTTACGTCGTAATTTTTTTTTTAAATTATTTTTCTAAATTGATTTTCGGATTACTCTATATACAAATGTTATAGAATAATTTTGAGCAAATTAAGGAAAAAAATTTCTGTAAAATAGTGTGATTTATGGCGACGTGGAAAAAATGTATGAATACTATACGATGAAAAACTAATTTAGATATGTGTATGAGTTAAAGAGACAGCGTGGGTCATAGTCAAAATAAAAAAAAATAGTAAAACGTATAAGAAAAACTGAAAAGGAAAATATAGCACAATTTGCAGAAAAAATATAAGCTAAGTATGCATAAGACAAAATAGAGCAAAATTTGACAAATCACTTCAAATGAATATGACATCATGTACCTAAAATATGCTCTTACTAAACAAATATATAAGTTTATTTAGTGAAGGAAAATTAAACTCATGACTGATGAATAGTGGTACTTAAAAAAATTCGATATTTTATATTTATTCGATTTTATAATTGAATTTAAGTTGATCAGACTTCAAAATAAATTTAGAATTATGTAAAAATCGATCCAAAAACATGATCTAAAATTAACCCAATAATCTAAAATGAACCCTAAAAGTAACTTTTTTATTTTTACGTGAGAAAATCATTTAAAATAAACTAATATATAAATATATTATTTACCATTTTATTCAAAAGATCGCGTTGATGTTTAAAGTATCAAGATATGTTGAGTGATATATATTCTATCACATCTTAAAATACAAAACCTAAGGCTAAATATGCAAATGCAGTATAAATCTTCCTCATACTTAAATGAAATTCAAACCCATAGATAAGCTTTTAACATAGTTGGCTTTAAATATTATATCAAATATCTAACTTGATTAAAAGTTTAAAATAAATGATTATAATTGAAACCCAATATTCAAAATTTTAACCAATGTCAATTAATTCAATGTGGCCAAAGATTTACAGTTTTTTGCTTTCGAAATATAATGGATAAAGTAAAATAACTCATTAAATCATGTGCACTTCTTATTCATGTGAAGTTATACATGACACTTGCTACCACTGGTCAAACGGAAACAGCCTTTTTAATTTGTTAGTTTTACCATTAATAAAGGTAAGATTACGTGCATCCTACCCTTAAAATCCCACTTTAAGTGGAAACCACTTAATGACATTGAGGTAATGAATTGACTTAAATAACCAATGTTAGTTATTTCGATAGACCAAAGATTTATAATTTCTGGTGTTAGACTATAATGAACTAAAATAAAATGACTCATTAAATCATATATACTGCTTATTTAATTATATGAAGCTGCACATGACGTTTGCTATCATTGGTCAAACGAAAATAACCCCTCCTACGTGGAAATCATTATTTAATGACGTCCGGCGACCGAGCAAGTAATTAATCTTTGGGATGGTGGGAAGATTGTAGTAGTACACTGATATTAGTGAATCACTTATGGTAGACACGGACAAGATCTTGTCTATGTTGTCAAAAAGCATAAAAAAAGCATCCCTGGTACGTAGAAGCATGCATGCTACGTCACTCAAGCAATGAGCTGGTATTTTGTTGTAATTCACAAGTCTATTTAAAGCCCATTCTTCTTTCCTTTTGCATCCCTCTCTTAAAGCCTACAATACAATTATACACAAATAAAAATCAACCTCTAACATTATAAGCCACTCTTAGCTAAAAAAATCTACACATTCAAAAACATGACAATTACATTTTTCATCCTATTTTTCCTCTTATCTTCATCATTTCCATCTTACTCAAGGCCTGTTGAGGCCTCGAGAAATTTAAAAGACCAATATGTGACTTTATTTGTGCCAAAACCAATTGGGGCACCAGCTCCACCAAATGGGTTGATTGGTAAGGAGTTGGATGATTGTCTACCAAAACGATTTCATCGACGCAATTCAGCTCCTAGTCGGTATGTGAATTACCATACCTTGGATCAAACATTGTGTTCTAATGATAGAAGGAAGCCACCACCCACTACACCATGATCTAACTCTATTTTGTGTTCTACCAAAAGATATGCAACAAATTATGTTCATATAATTAGTTCATATACTATACATTCAAGTGTACCCATATATATCCCCAATATATATATATATATATATATATATATATATATATATATATATATATATATATATATATATATATATATATATATATATATGTTCTGAGTTTTTGATGGAACGATGGATGTATAAAACTTTAGCGTCCATACTAAGAAATTCTCATTAATACATTTTAGTTTGTATATTCTTTCTGTTATTTTGGTAAAGTTAAGATTTCTATTAATTGAAGTTTGATCAAGTTGTCTAGTTTTGTCTCTTTTTTTTTTTACGGTAGTTGGTGGGAGGAAGAGTGCTGAGTAAAAATCAAATTCAAGTTCTTGATATCTGTTTCAATTGAAACAATTTTATTATTTCTCTCCAGTTTTCTAGACTTGATTGGTGAATATCAACTAAATCAGACGTAGAGATGGTATATGACCAAACTTTTGCACGTATGGCTTAGCATTCTGCTTGGTTTAGGCAAGTATAAATATAAATTTGGTGAATAATAATTGATGAATGTATGCATAAAAAAAATTTACGGTTTAATACGCATTTTATAGACTCACACGCTCCAATACTCATATATTAATTATAATATATACATTATTTTATTAAAAAATATTGACAAAACATGTAAAAGAATGAATTATCTTTTAAGTGATGGATCATGGATGGGTGGGGATGGAGCGAGTATGATACTTCTAAGTCGGAAATGAGATTTATATAAGGTAGATATGGTCGTAAACTCGTAATGTATATTTCTAGTTGGATAGGGGAGGAGTATGGTATTGGATACGTATCCAAATAGTTGAATCTTACACGTCATATTGAACACTAATTGTGTTATAGTTGAATCTTCTATTTTGGTTACACTCTCCAAAGAAAGCTACACTATAAGGGTCTATTATGAGTGATCTTTATGAATATTATATTTTTCTTTTAATCAGCTAGTCTTGTATGTCTTGTATGAGACTGTCTCACCATAAAATGAGTCCATACAAGTAGTTTATTAAGTTTTTTTTTAAGAAAATAGAATAATTAAGTAAATGAAAAACAGATTTTTTTTACAGTAATTTAAAACTAATAATGGGCGAGCCCATATTAAACTGTCTCACGATAAGACGGTTTTAAATAACAATTTGTCTTCTTAAGAATTTGTCTTTTTATTTATTTATTTAAAAAACAAGTTACCGATGAATTTGCAACCACCTTGGGTCGTTGCTAAAAGTCTAAAACGGAATGAAAGGGCAACGATAACTTGTATTCGTCGCTATTTTGGTTAGCAACGAAGGTAATACCCACGAAACCAAGTTTGATGCCTAAGTCGATCGAAGTTAATAGGTGAAGTCTATTAGTAGCTACTATTATCATATTAGAAGTATGAGCCAGCCACAAATGGGGCTGGCAGGGGCCCGGCCCCTATGACCATTCGGTTCACTTTTTTAAGTTTGACCTATATCGTATAAGTTGTTGTCATTATTATCTTTTGAATGAGTTCTATTCAAAGGCAGGGTGTTGGGAGGGTTGGAAAGTAGGGAGATCAATTCATTCATCACAATGAGGTCACGATCAAAGAGAATCCCTTAACTCGAGGCTTCTTACGTCTTAGTAGAGATGTATATGGTCCGAATTTATTTAGTCTGACACTAAAATCAAATCAATTCAAAATTTTTGGTCTAAACTTTTTTCAGACCAAATCGAATTCTTCAAACAACCAGATTGGATCAGACCAGATCGACCATCATACAACGGTCTGTTTTAGTCTAGTCTATGATTTTGTACGTTAAATTTGTTATTGAGCTTGTGCACTACAAAAGTCCCACATATAAAGATGTTTCATCAATTGTTCATAGAAAGAGTAATGATTTTGGACTGTTGATATTATTTGTCTGAAAATACTTTTATAAGAAAATGGTAACACCTGAGTGTAGAGATGAAGGGGAGAGAGACAGAATGAAAAAACAAAAACTGAAAGAAAAAATCAAATGTTATCGGTAATGAAAAAGAGGTCACAAATGAAAGGATATAATTTGCTTTTTGTAATGAAATCGGTTAATCATATTAGAAAACAAACAACCGATAATATATTTACTTTGTTAATTCCGTTTCTACATTCATACTTTTTAAATGTTTGGATTTTTTTTTTATTTTTTTTTTTTGAGTTTAAGGATGGACGAGTTGAATTATTCATTAGATTAGGTAATTTATAGGGCAACTTCGTTTGGGTTGGGTTGCTTATTGCTTATTTAAGTGTAAAATAATGGAGAAATTGGAAAGTAGTCACTTTTCATTGCATCCATGGTGGATAATGTGGATGAATTCCAACCTATAATTACTATTTTTTTTGATGATAATATTCAATATCTAAACTAAATTGATACTTTTTGTTGTGTTTCATAAAATTATCATTTTAAAAGCTTGGATTCCAAGAAGAATATTCTACGCTTAGAATTGTACGGATTTAACTGGATTCTACTCCTCTGTCTCACTTACACGTAGAAAATTTGAAAAAAGTCAATTTATTTTAACAAAATAAGTTTTTCAAATATTTTAATTCCTAAAATAAGCATTCTCATGTTAAAGCTGAGGTCAGGTATTTATTCGCTGTTACTGACAGCAAACAAAAAAAAAACACTGTCATAACGTCAAAAGGGAAAAAAATAAAAACAATGTTTGTTTGTTGTTGATAACAAACATACTATTTGGTTTTTTTTGTCTCTTTAAAAGATATGACTTTGTCTTGTTTGCTGTTAGTAACAGCGAACAAATTTGTGGTAATTTTTTTCTCTTATTCGCTTAGTAACAACGAACAAACTCTGACCTTAGGTTTGAACATAGAAACGCTTATTTTAGAAACTAAAATTTCCAAAAGCTTATTTTGGGAATTTTTATAAAAAAACTTTATTTTATTCCATTTTTCTTAAAAGGGATTCCATTAAACTTTTTAAAGAATTGGGGGTTTATTGAGTGAACCCACAAAAAATTAGCGAGTTAAGATGAAAGTCGACTTGATATTACACAATTGTTATAATCTGGAAAACATGTTGAAGTATTTTCCTTTCACTAAGAATTTGAGTCTCGCCACCTATAGCAATACTTAATTTTCTTTCCCCTTTATCTGTAGAGAATCTCTAACCTACCCCTAAATCCAAAAAAAACCAAGCAAGCTACTATCAAAGTGTTGTGTCTTCCCAATTCCAATCTCCCACTTGTGCTCCCCTTTTCCTTTTTGAGTGGATACTGAGGAAGTGTAATTTATACATTAATACATAAACTGAATACTGATAAAGTAACCGGAAAACATAAATCTCATATATATCATCGGATCTTGTCTTTATTGGAGTAAGTACTGCAATTTTCGAACAATATCTTAAAATCGAATCTCATCTAGCCCTACCCTTCCCTCAGCGTACCCTAATATAAAAAAAAAATAGTAATACAACACTGAAATAGGCAAAAGGCTATAAAAAGAGATTATTTATGATTATTGAAGCATGAGTACAATACAATACAAAACTTCATAGTTCATAATAAGAAGCTCCTCTAAAATTTGACATGCTCTCGTGAATAAATACAGAATAAACCGCTCAAACTACAAATTGCAATTCCAAAAAATCAATTGCAATTACAAATTGCAGTGAAGTAAGGAATTATATTGTGCAGAATGGTGTGCAATTTCACTTGGGTGTTAGCGATCCTTCGTTGGGCGAGACATAATCCACACTTGAACGGCGGTTACTGATTCCCAGCTGATGGCATGGGACTAGTTGGTGGCTTCATGTCCTCATACCTTAGTCCAAGGAACAAACAAGATATGTCAACATTCATTTTAGTTTGGTAAATGCAACAAGATTTGGTAGCTAAATTGTTTTTTGAATTTGAAATTCGCTCAAAATGGTCTAAAAATAGCTCAAAACCGACCATAATTCGCTTTTTGATTTGTGATTCGCGAAGAGATTAGCGAATCATGTGAAAATGGTTTGATTCGATAAGAATAGAGGGGAGGGAATGGACTATGGAAGGAAATGTAAATGTTTGATTCCCTTTCCCTTCCAAGCAAGAAAGATTTGGAAGGAAATCCAAGCTCATTACACTACACATTCCTTTCCCTTTCCTCAACCCTTTTTTTGCCTTCCCTCCAAACCTTTAGCCAAATTTAACTACTCTTGTGAGAGACTGTTTCTTGGTGAGACAACCTCAAACAACGAGCCTATATTCTTATAATATGTATGAAATGGGCTATTTAACTCATGTATGAGGCGCATCTCTCGGTGAGACCGTCACATACAACAATTTGTGATGTAATAAATAGAAAAGGAAATTTGGGAGGGACAATTTCTTGAACGGGAGAACATAAATCCCACGTTCAGGCTATCGAATTATCTAAATGCATTTTCCCGCTTCATAAATTAAAATGGCAATCATGAAACAGTCATTTATAGATCAAAGTGAAAAAAAGATCAAATGCTACTAGACTTACATAGTATAGGGAGATTGTGGTCTCGGCTTTGGTTGTATAGAAATCTGCTCATAAACAGTATTCTGTGCTTCCACAGGTTCAGGTGCGCCATTGTTTGACATGCTAACCATCTGAGACTCAGCAACGGAGGAGGTGAGAGTCGCTGATGAAGTAGGTGCTGCTGGTGTTGGTGAAGTCGGGGGCTTGAAATCTTCATAACTGTAAGGAAAAGATGGACGACTTATTCGCTAATAACCTATTAACCAGCTAAATTATATGATTATATCTAGGATTCCGACTTGATTTTCAACGAAGTTATTGCCAGAAGCGGAGAATCAAGGCCCGGACCTAACTAGGCCATGGCCCGGGTAATTTGATTAAAATTCCTAATTATATTAAATTGTGTAAGAACTAGCACAAAAAAGTGGGAGTCGAGTTCGTTTAACACATGTAGAGATGAGTGTTAGGTCCATCCTATACTGAAACGGTGATGTTGTTAGATCAAACAAAGGAAAAGATGCTTGCACAATAACTACACAAAAAAAGGGGATGTGGCTGCGTTATTCAAGAAACTCATGCGTGATGGCTTTCTATCGCCTTCGGAAATTTGGTTACTTGAGATGGTATCAAAACGTATGAAACTCTCAAGTGCCAAATACTCAAAATATTTACAATAGTCACAAACTCGCACTATGGGCCTTTTTAAAATTGTCCCCTCAATTTTAAGTAAATTTATTGCTTGCCGTTTACAGATTGTTTGAAATACACGTGTTTGTATATAAAATATGAGCCCATATTTTATATGGGCTAAGTCCACCTAAAAAGGCCCACTAAGTTAAACTTTTAAGCCTTTTTGGGGTAAGTTAAAGGATATGATTTTTGCCTCCTTAGGGCAAGAGTAAACTTTCCCTTTCTAAACTCTATACTATTTGCTACATCATATAGCCGATATGTGAGTACTAACTTGGACGTCGGAGGCACCACCCCCGTGGGCCACTCTCGGGGTTCTTGGTGTTATTTGGCAGGAATCCCATGATTTTCCGACCAACCACCATTTTACCCCCACAACCACCCAAAGGTAACCTTTTCTTTGATTGTTTCCTATTTTTAACAGGAACAACATGCAACATTCATACAAATTGTTTGAAAATTGTGTCTTACTAAAATGGTTCCCTCGATTTTAAGCAAAAGAAGGAATACTATAACATGGCTAGATGAAGGGAATTTTGGTAAAATTTTGATGTCAATCACAAAATGGCATTCTCAAATATTATAAATATGTGGTTGTATAGACTTACACAGGGTATGGTGAATGGTAAAATATTGATTTCTTCTGAATTTCTTGTGGCTTAATATCTTGTGCCAAGGTTTCATCAATGACCTTCGGTACACCATTATCAGTAATTGAGGTCTTCGGAGATTCTTTAAAGGAACTACCAGGAGGTGACGGGCATGGGGAGCTGGGAGGCTTCAGATCCTCATAGCTATTCACGAAACAAAAACATAAAGGGCAATTTCGTTAGCATAAGCCAGATACAAAAAGGAAGTGTACATGATTCGCTTTAAAATACACGATTCACTCATAATGGCCCAAAAATAGCATAAAACCGACCAAAGTTCGCTTTTTTTATTCGCGATTCGAGACAAGATCAGATTAGTGAATCATGTGACACTGCAATGAGCTATAACTTACGCGGTGTAAGGAGAAAGAGGCTGCAATTTCGGCAACTCTACAGTAGCTTTCTCAGCAGTCTCGGCTTCTGTTTCTGATACAGTAACGGAAGTATCTGCCGTAATGGGAACTGTACCGTCAGATTCGATTTTCTTTTCAGGCCCACTAGGGGCAGTTGGACACGGTGATGAAGGTGGCTTTAAGTCATCATACCTGAAAAAAGAATCATTGATAGATTCAAATCTGAAGCAAGATAGATGATGAAGGAATGATATAACTTGGTGTTTCGCTCATACACTAAAACCGAAAAGTTAAATGCACTTTATGAATTATACAGTCTCAACCCATGAAAATCCATAACCAGATACAATGAGTTATAACTTACGCGGTATAAGGAGAAAGAGGCTGCAATTTCTGCAATTCAACTGTCTCAGCAGTATCGACTTCTGTTTCTGAAACAGTAGTGGGAATATCTGCTGTACTAGGAACTGTACTATCGGATTGAATTTTCTTTTCTGGCCCACTAGGCGCAGTTGGACACGGGGAGGAAGGTGGCTTTAAGTCATCGTACCTGAAAAGTTGATCATCGATAAGATCAAAAGCTAAAGCAAGTTAGATGATGAAGGAATGATATAACTTGGTGTTTCTCTACAGAATTCGAATAGTTATATACAACACAATGCCAGAACCATAATCGCAAAAGATTGGACGACTACATGAACCAATATATCAATTCTAATGGTCGTCCACATGGATTCTCTTTCTCCATTCAGAGCATAGTTACATGGAACGTGGAATGTAGCCACGTTCCGCGATCCAGGAACATCCGTCCCCAATCACCACGAAATGCGACCCAAATAGCTCAAGTTGACGTCCCGGTGTAGAAGACCTTTTTTAAAAATAAGATGAAACATAGAACACTAAAAAATTCTTCTTAAAAACAATTTCTTAAAGCCAAAAAATCATTTTGATTTAATCGTGTTTTCAAATATATTTTTATACATAATGTATCTTGTACCCCATTGTTCCCGACTTCCGAGTCAATCTAGATTGCATTCCTTATTTCCGTTCCTGTTCCCGGTTCCAAAACGAATATTTTTCCAGATAACAATGATTCGGAGCCTTATTTGTAAATTTATACGGTACTTTTCACAAGTTGCTTTCTTTAGAATAGTGAACACCCGAGGATTCCACACAGTACGGATATAGGATTCACAACAAATACAGTAATGCTTTCAGCAACAATATCAACTACTAGTCCTTATGATGTGATATAATTAGCTTACATTGTGTATGGAGATAAAGTCACAGAAGTAGTTCTTTTATCTTGAACCGATTCCTCTTCAGTTATATCAGTTGGTACCTCAGAGATGAAACTTTTAACTGGTTCAGCGTCAATTGGCTTAGATGGAGCATCTTGTTCCTGCAAATGAAACTATGACTTTTAAGATGACTAGAAAAACTACCAATAACAGATGAGGGACAGAAATCCAAGAGCTTGCCACTAATTTTTCTTTAGACGGTTTTTCAATAACAACGCTCCTTTCAACTAAGGCTCCAGATGTCGTAGGGGCTTTTGGTATCTGATCCTGCAAAAAAAATCTTAACCCAATCATCTCTTTGTGTAGAGAAAGCTAATCCCTCATCCCTCCAAAACCCAACTAAAGACAGGCAAGTTGTAACACCCGAATTTCCTTCTGTCACTAGCGGTTTTGGTTTTCCAACCCCTTATATGAAACAAAAACCACAAGGGACAAAAGGAAATTCGGGTGTTACACAAGTTCTATAGAAAAAATCAGCAGCTAAGGGGTGACTGGAAATTGAAAAAAAGAAAGAAAAAGAAAACATCATCTTTTTCCCTTGGATAACAATTACAATTTCCTCAAACCGTGCCCAAAACTTTTGTTAGAAGTAACCCTACACATACATCGTAAATTTGTTTTCTCACCCAAATAACTAGCGCTAGGCAAAGAGCTTGCTCATTAAATCATTCATACTACTGTAAAAACCAGTGTCACATGATTTGCTAATCTCCTCGGGAATCGAAAAAAGCGACTTATAGTCGGTTTTGGGCTATTCTTGGGCAAATTTGAGCGAATCGCGAATTCAAAAGGCGAATCAGCTAGCGAATTATGTTCCACTAGTAAAAACTCTCTGACATCAATGCTTAATTTTGTAGTTTTAACGGATAAATTTTCGAGTATTCATTTCAAATTTATCTTTTTCATTATTTTCTTTTTTTGATGTTTGTTGAGTGGATTTACCTTTGGTTTCTCCCGTTTCGAAGGGATTTTCACAAGGAGCTCAGCCATAGGAGTTAAAGGTGCAGTTGTTTCAGCAACCACTTCCACTGTTTTGCAGTAAGATAGGTTCTGATTCTGTGCCATGAACGCCAAAAGTTCTGCCACCTACACTTAACTGATAAAGATTGATTATCCACGCACTACAATATTTTTGTTCAAATTAATATAACCAAAAGTTTGAAACTTTTACGAAAACTATGATCAATATACGTCCCCACCAAGGCGGGAGCTACTTAGAATTGGGGTAATGGCATGTTGCTATACGATTGATATACCTGCAGATTAGAGACTAAGCCCCCAAACAAAGTATCCTCCTGTGCAAGAGTCATGTTATGAGTTTCCTTGAAACTATCCGTAGGCCTTTCCATACCTCCCGGTCTCACTATCTAGAAAAAATATGCGTACAGTTAGCAAATAACGAGCATAGCCGTCGATTAGCAAGGGCAAAGCAGGCTATCGCTCAAAGCCCCAATCTTTTAGGATCCAAAATTTTTAATTTCATGTATAAGGTTGAATTAAAATTAAAAATAATTCACATTTTATGCTAAGTAATGAGTTATTAATGTTTTTTTAATAGTCATTCAAATATCAAAAATAAAAGATCATGGAGTATTATATTATTTATTACGTATTAAGTTTTTAGGGCCCTTTTTATCTTTTGCTTTAGGGCCCAAAAATAAAAGGGACGGCCCTGATAACTAGTGACATAACATAGCATGCCTAATATTGCAAGCACTCACTGTATAGGGTAGACCACTGGCTAACAATGCTTCTTCCGCTTTCCTCTTCCAACACAGGACTCCCCAAAACAAACTACGGAACAAAGATACTTCCAGGATCAATATGTCGTACATAGATTTTTTTTTTTCAAGTTGAAGCATTTGAAAATTTTTGTGAACGGATCAACTAGTTTTCTTACTTAAGGATGGCTGCAGGAAATCCAAACTTGTTTGTTCCAAGGGAAGTAACCAGGATAAAATGGTTAGCTTTAGCAACGGTTGCTGCACGTCAGATAAGATAAAAACGTATTATCAACTGAAGTTTCGATAGTGAATCATGTCTTTTAGAATATCAACAACAGCAATAGCTTCAACCTAACTTTGACATAAAGGAAAATCCTTTTGGGCTTTTTGTAAAGGAAAATCCTTCAATTTCTAAAGAAACATTCGCTCTTTGATCACATGCTGCATGGATTTCACACAGGGCCGTTCATAGGGGTAGTTTTGAGGTGAAATCGCCCAAAGCCTAGCTCATGAAAGGCCCAAATTAAGTTAATCCTTATTATTAAAAATTAATATTTAATTATATTTTTGTACCTTATCATTACATGATCTTAAATTCGTACATTTATTTGACATTTTGATGTGATGGAAAAAAAAGAAATTATATAATGCATAGTTAGAGAAAAAAACCGAAATTTTACTTAATCAAGGGCGCTTTTTTATTTTTCGCCTAGGGTCCAAAAATTGTCAAGAACGGCACTGATTTCACATTGCAGGTACAAATGTTCAATACGATAGGTACTCATTCAAGCGTATACTAGACACTCACTAGGATTGGATACCGTAAGTTTAAAAGTTCCATACATTTAATTCTCAAAGTTTTACGATTGTATAAGCAGCAAAAGGGGTTCCTTAAGATATTATCACATGCGTGAGAAAAGACAAAGGAAAATCCCAAGTTCATCAACTTAAATGCTGACTTGCCTGCATCAACAAGGTTCTTGGTAGCCAAAAAATCAATACGATATGGTCCAGTCACGTCAAAAATTTCCTTTTCACTGGCTCCGATGCAACATATGACAACCGAAGCATTGCCCAACGCTGGAACAATCTGACCAGGCTTTTCTAGATCACATTCCACGATTTCAAGCATCTCTATAGCTGGGCTAAACACCAAAAGTAATCTGTTATTATCGAAGGCCTAAATTTTTAATAGAGTACTTTGACTTTCTGTAAGTATTCTGATGATCCCAATTGATAACAACTCATTGTTCTATTGCATTTCACTTACGTTTGCGTCCACCAATGCCATCGGTGTCCACCTTCATCTGTTTAACACTCTGAAAACAACCATAAAAGCAACCATTGTAGAGTTAAGGCACTATATAAAGAAGAAACCTGCTAAACCAAGCTAAACCCTTATAAATATAAAATATCTTCTCCAAAATGTTTGACAAGTTTTCCCTACGGTATGTTACCCACTTTGCTTCCCCAACCCCAACCCCAGGAAACCTTTTACGCCTTGTTTGGTTAATGGTATTAAATGGTGGTAATGAGAATGAATCTTAGAATTAAGTTTGATGAAATTTACTATATCATTCCAATGTAATAATGCTTTCATCCTCAGACATGTTTTTTTTTTCATTACCACCTAATACCAGCTTCTAACGGATGGCAATGAAGTTTGTGAAGGAAAAAAATTGATTAGAGTAGGACAGTATGACCATAAAACTTGTTAATTAAATTTCCGACCTAAATGACATTATAATTACATTTCAATTCCCACTATTTAATACCAATAACCAAACGAGCCATTAATTCCTTTTGTATTTGTGGTAGCATCACCCACAAAAAGGGGGGAGAAGACACACATTCCACTAGGATCTAAAAAGTATCCCTCAAAAAAGTAAAAAACGTGTTTACACCAACTTTTTAGCTTGTTGTTTAGAGTAGGACAAGTATGACCATAAACCTTATTGATTAATTTTCCAATCTAAATTACATTATATTTACATTTTTATTCCCACCATTTAATACCAATAACCAAACAAAGAATTAATTCCTTTTGTATTTGTTGTAGCATCAACCATAAAAAGGGGAGGAAAAGACGCACATTCCACTAGGATCTAAAAAGTATCTCTTGGAAAAGAGGAAAACGTACTTGCACCAGACTTTCAGCTCGCTGTGCACTCCTCACACTGGCTCTAACTTGGCATCCTAGCTTCAAGAGCTCCCTGGAGAAAGTGACCAACTCTTTAGACACTCAGACCACATATTCACAAAGTTATATTCAAAATAACCATCTAAACCGAGTCTTATGATATTGACTCATATTGTCTGACCTTACAGTTCGCGAGCCAACTTTACCGGTAGCACCAGCAACAAAGACAACATTATCATCTCTAGAATTAACATTCTCGGTAGTTGCCTCAATAGGTGAAGAGCTAGCTCTTGTAGCGCCTAGAAAACATACAATTGCACATTTGATTTATAGAAATAAGGAATTCTTCCTCGAAGATGGGTTAAACATGAATATGTGAATTCGAACATAACAGGATTTAATTCCAATTGACACAACTTTTACGGCCCGTTTGATAATCAGTACTAGATAGTGGGAATAGGAATGATTTGTAGCGTAAATTTTCATAATATGTATCATATCATTCCATGGTAATGAAAGTTTATCATTCAAAAGTTTTTTTCTTCACAATTTTTTATTATTTTCTTCACAATTTTTTATTACTATCTAATACTACATGTTTAAATGGTAATGTATTGGAATGAATTTTGTGAAGAAAATGAGATTGATAAAGGTGTATAACCATGACCATCAAACTTTTTCAAGAGATAATTCGACAAAAATTACACTAACTTTTCATTACCATTACCATCATTTAGTACCGATAACAAACGGGCCGTTAAAGGTATGAATCTAGGAGCTCTCAAAGAAAATTCATTGGCGCATTAATAATCCTAGTAAGAAAATTAGACAAATCCAAACAAAGACTATCACTAGGAGATTTGATCCAATCAAAAGTTTAAATCAATACTTGGAACAATTCCCTAATAAGTCAAGGAAACAAGCCCTAAATTAGGGCAACCTAATTCCAATCATCATATGGTCTCATTCCATTGAATCATATTCCAATAAAAAAAAATTCATCCTTGATCACATGATTTGCATAATTCCCTACTCCCCAACTATAAACCTTACTTTCCAAACCCAAAAAGAATCCCATTTCTCAACAATCTTTTCAACACATTATTCCACTAAATCAAATCTTCTCTAATCTTAGTGATCATACAATTTACTTTAATCTCAATTAAATCATTCAATATGAATGCAAAAAACTCAAAGGTATCTTAACACTCAAAAAATAACCAATGTATGTAATTTTCCACCATAAAATTCAATAAAAACCAACCCAAATAACAATATTAAAGAGCAGAACTTTAAGCAATCATACCATAAATTTAAAAAAAATAAAAAGCAAAACCCTTATTTCAATTTTAAGAAACAAAAACCCACATTTCAACAAAACAAATAAAACAAAATAAAACCATACCAGATGATAATTGAGCCCTAATGTGGAACTTTTGAAGATTTCTAGCAAATGGGTATTTCTCAGAACCGGAGAATTTGATAAATTGGCCATAAAAATGCGATTTTTTTAACAAATTGCTTCTATAAAGTATAGATGAAGGTAAAGTGGTTACAGGAGAAGATGAACATTGTAAAGAATGAAGCTCCATTTTACCAGAAAATGGAAGAGGAATTTGCATGTTGTTGGGTTTAAATAAAATAGACACTGATAATTTCAAAGCATAAAAAATTGATCAAGATAATTGGCGGATAAATTAAATCTTTAGATTTGTGGATGAGACGAAGTATCCCAATTCTATTTGCGCCACTTAACTTAAAGGCTCTCACATTATGAAAATTTAAAATAAATAAGAAAAATATTAAAAAATTCACATTGCAAAAATTTTTGAAATTATTTCTTAAGATAATTAGTTTTTTTCAGACTTGAAGTTTGACTTGTTTGCACTTAGTAACAGCGAACACATGCAGAGGGTTCAAAAAAGACTAAAGATTTATTCACTGTTAGTAACAGCGAACAAAGCTAAAACCTGGTCAAACAGGGTCAAAAATGAGGAAGAAAAGGGGATCTGTTGTTTTTAGCGCGCATCTATTCGCTGTTACTAATAACGAACAGCCCCAAACCACAGCTTTGGAAAAAAATTATTTATCTTGGGAATTATTTTGCTAAGTTGACTATTGTGTGAATTTTTTTATATTTTTTTTGATTATTTGTTTCAAATTTTCCCACTTTGTTTGCTATAAGAAAACAAAATTTTTTAAAAATAAATAAAAGAAAATTTTGGATTAAATAATAATTTCCCTCTTCTCTTTAGTCACCCTTTTCATTTCTAATCCTTTTTAAAAAAAAAATAACTTCAGGTGCTTCAATTGTAAACTATATATATGGATACTTTCTTCGTTTTGAAATATTAGCTTCATTATAGTTATTCAGGCATGTTTCTAAACTTTTAGTGGCCCAAAGGCGAGACTAGAAATAGGGACCCTTATCAGCATCGCTAAAAAATTTTCATTACTATCCTCAAAATGTTTTTCATCGGATCCACGAAAGCTAAATTACTTTGTGATTCTTTTATTTATTGAATTCGTTTTCTTTTAATTATTTTTTCACAACAAGATGTATATTTTCGTGGTTACATTATTATTGTATGTTAATCAGAAATTCTTAAATGAGAAGGTTTTACCGTGAGACATGCCTCATACTTGGGTTAAATAGCCCAATAATGAAACATTTAGTTTATGGGCTTCTTGTTTTAAGGTCGTCTAACCGTGAGACAGTCTCATGCAAGACGGACTAGTAATAATATAAGTAAAATTAAGATGGAGCAATATAACTCAATTCTTAAATACTGAGTACCAAACTCTCCCAAATTGCAATCCCTTTAATTCAATGAATCCTGAACATTACATGCCAATAATTGTAAGAGACTCAAAATTCTTAATCTTAATCTTCTGATTAATTATTCCGAATTTTCAATTTAAATATCTAATTCTTTGATTATCCATTTCAAACCATCTTTAATTCTTAAATCTTTTCCGATTTTGTAATTTCTTGCAAATATTAAACTTTAGAATAGTATTTTGTTTAAAATCTTTTTATAAGCACTAAAATATTATTTTATTATTTTACAGTACGAAAAGTAAAATTTTATTATTATATTCATGGTTTTGTAAAATGTTACATTTTAACTTTCTTCCTTAAATAGCATTAACTACTTATTATTTTAACCTTATAATTTTGATTTAATTATTTTATGCATAAAAATGAGTCGTATTTTTATTATTACTATTAAGTATAGTTTAAGCAAAAATTTCTAAATAAACTACATATTTCATGATCAACTTTACTCATTATTTTAAAGTATATTCACTTGTACATACTAGAACAAAAATTTGACGAACCAAAATCTTTTTTATAGTAACCCATGATGTTCATCACTTACACAAGCTATCACCATTTTCTTACACAAGCTAACTTTCTTCTACACTCCAAACTCTTACACATTCACTTACGCACTCCCACTCTTACACATTCACTTGCACACTCTAAATCACTTACACAAGTTAACCTTCTTCTATACTCCTAACACTCTTTTTCATACAATCTAATAAACTACAAAGTTGCCCATACCCATTATAAATACCCCTTAGCCCTAAGATCACTTTCACCATCATCAAATCTTTCTAACATTCTTTCTTATATTTTCACTTCATTAAGATCTTACTACATTAATACTTTTATTATTAATAGAAGAAATTCAAGAACATGGAACTTAGAACACTCTTTATTTAGCTTAAATCATTATCATTATGGAGCATTATTGGGTTAAAACTTTAGGTACTTAATGTATCATTATTTTTGGAGTTTAGATTTAATTATTTTGGGAGCTTAGATCATTATTATTTTGGGAGTTTGGATTAATTATCGTTGGAGTATTATTATCTATCTTGGAGGGTCTTAGTACTAATCTTTGGTGTTAGTATGGTATAACTTCTTACCCTACTCTTTTTGAGGAATTTTACATTATATTTACTTTATGATATGCAAAGTATGAAATATGCTGATATGTTTTATTAGGAAGTTAATTTAATAAAATTATGATCAAGATTATATTAAGTATGTGTATGCTAAAAGTATTCTTTAGTATGTTAATTTAATAATCATTGAACAAGTTTAGAAAGTTGGGTGCAAAATTATATTCTAGTGATATTAAGTATGATTCATGTTATAAACTAGTGCTAGTATGTTTATGAATTATGTGTTACATTAGGAATGTTATTAAATTTAAAAAATTTTATGTTAAAAATTTATTAATATGTTTATGTTAGCCTTCAAATTAGTTTATAAGGTAGTAAGTTATTTTATGAACTTATTTTTTATTAAGTGTGGTTATATTAAGAATATTGTTATTATACTTTATTTTGAGATTTAAGTTTATCCTTAAGATTATAGTAAATTTCTAAGTTATTGCGTAAAGTTTTTATTTTTGTAAGTGGTTATGTTTATTATTTAAATCTAGGATTTAGTATGATAAATTAAATTAATTCGTTTTTTTTATGTGAAAAAGGCCCAAAACACTCATAGGCCACTCGACCACTATCATATATAAAAAAGAGAGTTTTTTTTACTATTTTAAATTATTACAACTATTTTTGTGATAATAATAAAATAACAATTTAAAAAGATATTTTTGAGAAATTTTTATAAGTTATTAAATGTTGAAGTGTTTTTCTTGTATGTGAGATTTCATAATAAAAGTAACTTTTAATCACTATTTAGTACAAAATATTTTATTTGCTAACTATTTGACCAAAATTTATGTAAAGTGATGTAAAAGTATTTTTAGTATACTTACCGCTCAAACTATGTGTGAAATATTGATTTTGTGAGATTACAAGTTTTACTTGTTTTATAATTAGAAATATTGACTTTTGTGAAAATTATAAGTTTTACTTGTTTTAAAACTAGAAATATTGATTTTTGTGAAATTATAAGTTTTATTTGTTTGATAACTTGAAATATTGATTGTTGGTGAACTTGTAGAATTTTGAAAAGTTATCCAAATGATGCAATTTTAACTTGAATTTTAATTAGAATATTTAATTTTTTTCAAAGAGAATAAATTTTTATTTATTGTAAAGTTGGAAATGCTGATTTTGGGAACTTATTTAAAGAGAAATAGATTTAGTAGTTACTTGTGGAAAATATTAATTTGGAGACTATTGATAGAATATTAAGTTATTAGTGTGAATTTAGCGAAGTATTAAAAATAAAGTTATAAATAAAATTTAATGTGTAAAAATTTAATAATGAATGTATAAGAACATAAAGGTTAATTTTACGTTATGATTAAGAATTTTATTAAATAAAAGAGGTTATCACCTAAGTTGATCAAAGTCAAAGTCAAAGTCAAAGTCAAATTGTAGTTATAAAAATGTGACCTACTTGTGTGAACGAATATTGATTGAATGACCCTGATAGTTAGGTAATGTCGAACCATGGATCGGCATGTAAAATCCCGGCGCCCGTGTTGGCTGGCACGTAAAATGCGGTGTAAGACAGAGGGTTAGCTACTTATCCTGTAGAGCTCGAGCATAAATTGTATTGGAAGGGTGACGACTCCCACCACAATTAGGGTTTAGGA